>NC_052082.1:44978492-45278492 GCF_015852505.1 Tachyglossus aculeatus | reverse complement strand
TTTAATAGCATTTGAGTGCCTGTTGCAACTACACGCTTGAGTGGGAATAAAGGAGGGTGGAATTTGCAATCTAACAGGGAAGACAGAATAACTCACCCACATTTGTCCTTCGATTCTCTTCTGCCTTTTATCTGTAATCGCAAGATGCAATTGATAGCGGAAGAAAGGTTTAATGCGTGAACGATGGAAGTTGATGCCTAAAACCACCCCTAACCTCCACACCGTTGGTTAAACTTATTTTTTGTCAGTGTGATGAGGTAAAATCTAAGCATCGGTCCACGTTTCCAAAAAGAGAAACCCAAGTAGCCTAGTAAAAGTATTTCACTGGCCTCTGCTATGGGCTAGGACCTGTCTGCACTGCTGCCAGAGAAACATCATCCCTTGTCAGTTAACAGCACAAGTATTGCCTCAAATAAATACTCTATTTTCCATTTTTTTCTGTTTTCTTTTTTTACCCTGTTGGCTTTGCATTCATCTATCAAAACCAACTCTCTTAGCTGCCTTACTTAAAGGACTGATAATGAGGGTACCAACCCTTTCTGCTTTTCGTCATCTTGTACTTAGTTTACTGTATTAAAACATACTTGACTTCAGACTGAATGGATGTAAATAGCCATTAAATGCAAATTTGAATGACCGTGAAGTAGTAGAAGTGATTTTTATTTACTGCTGTACTAAGGAGCAGTGTCCTGCTCTCTTTCCGTCAAGTTGAGGATTGAAAGCTGGCCTCCAAATAAGCCCTACTTGGCTAATAAGGTACATTTTTGGTTTTATGCACAACAGAAATTAGAAACCTGCAATATAGTAGAAAGCTATAGGTGCTCACTAGGGAATTTTAGTAATAATTACCTTCCACCGCTCACTTAACTTTGGTTAGCTAAGGCCCAGCCCATGGGTCCACCTCTAAAGTGCTTAGTTCAGTGCTCTGCACATAATAAGCACTCAAATATCAGTGATTAAATGGACAGTGGGCCAGATAATGGCTAGCAACACTCCACAGCCTGGCCATCAAGTTGGAACTCTTATGTTGCAATAAAGAGGTAGCAGCGTATATGCACACAAGTTTAAATTTCCTTGTGTAAAAAAAACACTGATTTGCAATTAATAAACAAGGAGTCTGAACCCAGCAGAGGGAGACGGTTCCACACTTGTTAAATATTCACAGGGTGATACCAGAATTGCCATAGTTTTTAAACCTAAAAGACAGTAATCTAGTGAAATTATTATATCTCAATTACAGAGGGGGAAGGAGGGGATGCACATAAAAGACAGTGTCAAATCCACTAAATGGCTGTGAATTTTAACCTAGAAACTGCAATGAGGCTAACCCCACTTCACAGCCATTGTCCCAGCCTCTGCCTTTATCTGTGAGATTGGAAAGATAAAAAAATAGTATGAGATGACAGGGAGGCAGAATGAGCTGAAGGGGGAAGATTATCCACTTTGGTGGAGCCATAAAATCAAACCGATTTTAATGGCATTTTGGTCATTGGAGGAATTGCTTTAGCCATTCAAAACTGCAATCGATCAATCGTATTTATTGAGCGCTTACTGTGTGCAGAGCACTGTACTACGCGCTTGGGAAGTACAAGTTGGCAACATATAGAGACAGTCCCTACCCAACAGTGGGCTCAAGAAAATGCGCAAAAGGAAAGAAGTTAGCCCTAGGCTACAGTGATATGGCAGATGTGTATTGAAAAAAGTCCGTACCCATCTCCTGAACTGTAAATTATTGCAAGCCTGTTGTGAGGAAGGTGAGCAAACAGCATGGACTGACTTTAGAGGGGAAGAGGGCTGCTATCCCAGGCTGCTAGAAATGGGATTTCCTTCCTAGCATTCAACCTCAATTCAGTCATTTCTTTACTCTCTTCTGAACACCCTCCTTTACCTCAACCTGAGAGAGAATGGGAGGCAGGGAAGATAATGGCCGATGAAAGGACAGACTTTTACACTGGATATATCACAAAGCTGTGATGTCAGAAAATTTGCAATTCCACCCCCTGCAAAAATCCCCTTACCTCTGTAGCTACAAAACTCTCAAGTTCAAAACTCTCAAGATGGTTAAGGAGAAGATCAGCTAGGCCCTAGGCCCTCTTCTCAGAGGCCCCAAATACCTACTGTATAAATTAAGCTCTTTTAGTTCATCCACCCTCAGACATCTACATCTGCAAAGATGCAATTTAATTAAATTTAAAGACAATGTTTCCTTAAGAATAGTAAGGTAATTTAAAGACATTGTTTCCTTAAGGATAGCCCAAACACCTAACTCATTTGACATTTTCTACTAAGCACCTTTCATGTTTAATGAAGTGGCACCAATGCATTGATTCCTTCCCTTTAGCCATGTTCTGTATTGGTAATAATAATGATGGCATTTGTTAAGCACTTATTACATACATTGCGCCAAGCACTGTTCTAGGTTTGTTCCAAAGTAAAATAGGACATCTTGTTTGCCACATGCTTTTTTATTCCTTCTTGCCCAAGGTAAGTTCCTTTGCTGCCTCAACTTCCAAAAGAACTACCTCTTCAAAAAGGAATTCACGACTGATTTTGAAATAGGGTGCTGGGGAGGGAACAGGAGGAAATCGATCCACTTGAAGACAGTCCCCATAGTGTGCCAAGGCAAAGAAGTTTGAGAACAGAAAGTATATGTCTTTGACTTAATTTTACAATAATACCCCAACATTAGCAGGGACTTAGAAAATCATTCAAACGCTTTGTAATCTAATTTTAATGGGGAATGTTATAATACACAGAGGTATTGAGGACAATATAAAAGCGAGATTATGAATACTAGAGCTGACAGAAGCATGCCTGTCTAAAATCCACTAACGGATGGATTTAAATTGCATTTATTCTCATTGATTGCTGGTCATACTACAGACTGAAGAACAATGTTAAAATATTTCTGTACTGGCAAGTTGTTTTCCTTTAGAAAATCTGATTTGTTGTTGATAAAAATATAGTAGTTAAAGCTTTATATTTAAAAATACAAATTTTTATAAAATTTTAAAAACCAATTTTAAGAGTGATTCATGGTTAGAATTAGAAAAGTCAATTAGTAATCTACATGAACCCTGAAGAAAGTTCTATTTTTAGAAAAAGAAAAGTCACGAAAAATAAGATTCTTAATTTTGAACAATAATGCTGGAAAGAATGCCTGAGTTCGAAGTTCACCTGACGACCGCTCAACTGCCGTTTTTGGTAAAGTCGACAAGAATAAACGCAATTTACAACTTCATGCTGCAAACTTCTCAATCTACAAGACCAAAAGAATGAAGGTGCTGCTGCCTCTGCTACACAAAATTAGTTCTGAACACTGATTTTAAAAATCAAAACAATGCAGAATTTTACCCACTTAACTCCCAACCACTCTCGAGTGTTACCAGTAATTTGAACTTTTAGCATTTAATAAGCTCGAAAAACTGATAAAAAATATTCATTTCTAGATCTGACCTTTTAGTCCTGGAAATCCACTCCACCGCTTTCAGTAGTATTCACATTGTTCAGCAAAGCATAAACCTGGAGCCCGTGTTTTTGGCCCCCCAAGGTGGGCTCCTAGGTTTAATAGATCTGAAGGTGTGATGAAGTGGCTCCATCTTTCCATTTGCTAACATGGTCTGAAATCACAGTCCTGCACAGTGGACAAGTTCTCTCTCGAGTAAACCACAGCGAGATGCATTCTTCACAAAATATATGCTGCAAAGCAAAAGAAAAAGCAGCTTTTACATTTGGTTGACATTGGCAAACTTCGCTTTTGCTGTTGGTTTTTGGCTTCATGAGTAGGAGGGACATTTTTAAACACTCTTTACTGGCCTCCATGAACACAAGAATTTAAGAAATGCCACATCTAAGTCACAGCCCTGGTCCATCCAGCCCAGTAGTTTGCCTCCAACAGTAATAACTGTGGTATCTGTTAAGCACTCGCTATGTGCCAGGCGCTGTAGTAAGCGCTGGAGTGGATACAAGCAAATCAGGTTGCACACAGTCACTGTCCCACGTGGGACTTGCAATCTTAACCCCCATTTTACAGATGAGGGGACTGAGGCACATCAGTGAAGTGACTTATCCAAGGCCACACGGCAGACAAGTGGTGGAGCTGAGATTAGAATCCATGACCCTCAGACTGCCAGGCTCTATCTGCTACGCCACGCCGCTTTTCCTGATAGCAACAGGACGCTTGAAGGAACCAAGTGACGGTGCCTACACCATAGTTTTTTGATCTACCTTGGCAGTGAGTTCTTTTACAGCAGGTAGGAAGAAACAGGGATTATCATCCCTATTTTTACAGGTGAGGAAACCGGGCAAATCATTTAACCTTTCTCAGTCCCGTAGCGGGCCAGTGGATAACAGACCCAAACCAATTCCTTTTCCACTCGACAATATACCTGGCACACACTATGGGCACCTAGAAAGATTAGTCATAAACTGCTAAGTGAAACTGTTTTCTTATTTTAAGATAGCTCAATACCCCATTCTTCCTAAAAGGAAATGCCTATTTTTCCCCAAACCCCTTACTACGCACCATTTATACCCAAATAATCTGTCTAGGTTGTTCCGTGATTCTGTAAACATTTTTCTAAAAATCAGGAAAGCATATTAAGACTTTCTAAGCCACTTGAAGAAAGGACTACCTATCAAACACTTCCACAGATTATTCAGATTTTTTTGACCTATAGCTTAAGTAGTAGAAATGCCACCCACAGGAGCTTCTAAATGGCTTTTAGGCAACTTAAAGACTCATGATTACCTGGCAGATGAGAAGAATGGGTTTCTGAAATTCAGCTTGGCAGATTGAACAAAGATCATCAGCTTCTGAACACTGTCTCTTGCTGGCAGTCACGCCATAGTTCTAGAAATAAGAAGAAGATTATTTTTCCATTAATTTCTATTACCTAATTCCAAGCAATCTGCTCCCCTCCAAACCTCACTTAGAAGCAGGTTTTTTGGGTCTTCACAAATTTTTCCTTTGAACTGGCCATCTTTGGAGGCTCTGTGGCTGACAGGCTGACGTTCTCACCTGTCCCGCCATCGACCCCCGGCCCATGTCACCCCCCCGGGCCTGGAATGGCCTCCCTCTGCCCATCCGCCAAGCTCGCTCTCTTCCTCCCTTCAAGGCCCTACTGAGAGCTCACCTCCTCCAGGAGGCCTTCCCACACTGAGCCCCTTCCTTCCTCTCCCCCTCGTCCCCCTCTCCATCCCCCCCATCTTACCTCCTTCCCTTCCCCACAGCACCTGTATATATGTATATATGTTTGTACATATTTATTATTCTATTTATTTTACTTGTACATATCTATTCTATTTATTTTATTTTGTTAGTATGTTTGGTTTTGTTCTCTGTCTCCCCCTTTTAGACTGTGAGCCCGCTGTTGGGTAGGGACTGTCTCTAGATGTTGCCAATTTGTACTTCCCAAGCGCTTAGTACAGTGCTCTGCACATAGTGAGTGCTCAATAAATACGACTGATGATGATGACAGAAAAAAGCTTCCAAAGAGGGTCAATTTACAGTACAAACCCACAATGATCCGCACTTTTACACCTCCAGGAAGAAACCTCAGGATTGCCATCTTGCTGGCCCTCCCGGGGCATGGTGTATGTATCCCGTATGTATGTATCTCTATGTACTGCCAATTTGTGCTTCCCAAGCGCTTAGTACAGTGCTCTGCACATAGTAAGCGCTCAATAAATACGATTGATTGATTGATTGATTGATCCCGGGGAAGGCCTCAGCATGAAAGGGAGGACGTGCTGCCCAAGGAGGGCGATCACTGGGGGGGGCGAGGGGCGGGTGCAGCCGTCCGTCCCTCTTGATCAGGTCTGCCCACTCTCCCAACGCCACAGCCCTACCCTCCCTCACCCCACTGCTCTAACGTTAGTCTCATTCCTTACCCTCTTACCTTTCTTCTTCCCTGTCTCAATCCCATTTTTGCTGTCCCTCAGCCCCTCTTGTCTGCCCTGTCTCCAGCCTCAACTGGGATCGTTCCCGCACTGCAGTCCCAGAGGAAGAAGAGGAGGCCGAGGTCTGAGGGGAGCGAGTTCCCTGACGCTGGAAGGTACATTAGTGGGTTCAGGACCTCAGAAGTGGCCAGGGCAGCTGAAAGTCCGGGCAGTCCTGGCCACGGTTGCCAGAGGCTGCAGCTGTGGGGAATTTGTAGCTGACGCTTGAACTGCAACTTGTCAGGAGTGGGTAAAAGGAAAGAAGAGGGGGCTCTCTCTCTCTCTTCCCCCCCATATCCCAGAAGTCTGGACTCAGAGAGAAAATATATTTGTAATGTGAAGCACTTCTAATGTTGGTTTTATATAATTCAGGAAATGATACAGCCTGATGTCTGCATACATCAAGAGATATTTTGGCATGCAATCTGAACAAAAAATTAATTCCAAGTAACATGTATTATTTCCCTTAGGGGCGAGACTTCTGGGATAGCCCTGCACACACACATACCCTAATCATATAACAACATAGTCACAACCCCTGGCATAAAAACAGAACCAAATATAGACTCCACCTACTATCAATAGCATTTAGTGAGTGATACTATAGGCCAAGCACTTGGGAGACTGCAATAGAGGCAAAAGACACAATCCTTGCCCTCAAGAAGCTTAACATTAATAACCTCAGTGCTCAGCTCATAATAAGCATTTAATAAATACCATAATTATTATACCTAGCACACATTCACTGCCACACCTATGCACCTCCCACAAACCTACCGATCATCCACACATGTAAACACGTACAGGGATTCATAAACATCTGGGAACACAAAACCATGGGACCTACACATACACATGGACAACGTGCCATGACTTATGCTGTCCTAACCAACCCCCACCCTCCTGGACTCCATTCCATTTTCCCTGACTCCTAAGCAATGTACAGGCAATTCCACTTTCCTACTTGGCTTTTGCTTTCCAAGAACAAGACCTCCAAAGCCTTCTTCAAGGTACATATTTTGTCACAGATGACAGATAAAGAGCTCATCAAAACACAGCTTAGACAAATGAACAAAAACATTCTTTCTACAACAGTGGTCACTGCCTAAATCCCAATGATAAAAGAAAACTAGGAAGAAAAAAATCCCAAGACGACATGTTAGGATATTTTTGCAGATTCTCAAGTCTTCAATGGCAAGAGATTTATAAGATCAATCATCAAATCTGTACAGTCAAGGGAATGACACAGTCTAGCAGGTTCAAGCGAAAAACTTCCAAAATGCTTTTGTCAACAAAGTGAATGCTAATAAGGATACTAAGTTGCAGAAAATACTCACTGGCTGAGTAAAAAATGCCTTTAATACCCTTCTGAAGGTTCGCAGATGTCCAAAAAAATCCAAAAGCTGAAATGAGAAATAAGATCAAAGTGAACTTGGCTCAAAGGCCTACCTCTTCCCATGCTTTTTACAGATGTCTTGGTGACTTGACCACCACCTGGCCCTGGCAAACTCTGAAATCTAATGCTTAATTTGGGGAACCTCGGAGACCTTAATTTCCACTTTGCAAATCATCTCTTTCCAAAATACAGCACATACATCAAGTTCTAGTGAGCCTACTCTTAGCCAGGGGAAGGTAAATTAAGAATGTCTGAAGCAGTAAGTAGTCAAGAGAAACATCTAAAACAAAGCACATACGTGAATTTTTCTCCTGTGATCCAACTTTACATTATGTACATTCACACCGACTCTCCCCTGCTTGTTTTTTCTCCTTGGGATTTTAGACTATCCCTGGGTTCAATAGTAGGGGAGGGCACCCAGGGATTAGCGTGGGGAGAGGAAAAGTTGAGAGATCTGTTACCCCTAGGCCAAGTGGAGAGACACACTGCCACCACTGGAACTGTACATGACACAATGAGGTTCTAATGCCTACACAGGTTATGACATCAGACCCCAAAATAATAATAATGGTATTTGTTAAGCGCTTACTATAGTCCAAGAACCATACTAAGCACTGGGGAAGATAATCACGGTCCACGCGGGGCTCACAGTCAATGCAGGAGGGAGAAGCGGTAGTGAATCCCCATTTTGCAGATGAAGGATCTGAGGTGACTTGCCCAAGGTCATACATAGGAGACAAGTAGCCGAGTCAGGATTAGAACCCTTGTCCTCTGACTCCCAAGCCTACGCTCTGCCCACTAGGCCACACTGTTTCAAAACCTTAAACTAGTCACCTCGACAGACAGGGAAGAGGTTTAATCCAATTTACGCTGTGGGTTTATTTTAAAATCTTAAGATTCCACTCATCACATTATGTTTTACTTCTAAAAAAAAAAAAGTTACAACCTGGTATCCCACAGTGGTGAGGTGAGAATAAATTAACACTCTGAAATCCTTGACTGAAATCAATCAATCAATCGTATTTATTGAGCGCTTACTGTGTGCAGAGCACTGTACTAAGCGCTTGGGAAGAGTTGGCAACATATAGAGACAGTCCCTACCCAACAGTGGGCTCACAGTGTAAAACGGGGAGACAGAGAACAAAACCAAACATACTAACAAAATAAAATAAATAGAATAGATATGTACAAGTAAAACAAATAAATAAATAAATAGATAGATAGATAGAGACTGAAAGGCATTTAACACTATCATGTATATTTGTGATCACTAGGAAAAATCACAGAAACCAGCAGATTCTGGTCCAACAAATATGGTCATCTCTGGGGAGAATTTCTGCAGCATTTTAATATTTCAAAGACAAATGAGATCCAGTTTAAAGATAAATTAAATACTTACTTTCAGGATGAGGTAGAGAAGCCCCAGCAATACCCCAAGACTCCATCCCGCCGTGCTGTCCAACTCTCCGTAACTAACAAGGTAACGAAACCAAACGGGTATAGGAACAAAGGCGCGGTAATACTGGCACAGTTCTTCTAAAAGCATATACCAATAGCCCTAAGGGAGGAAGAAGGAAAAAAACAAAACCACCCACTCAAGCTGAGGTTTAAAACAAAATTATATACACCGCATTAAAAAGAACAGAGTGCAGGTATGACACTGAAATGGCAAGAACCAAAAAATTATAGGTTCTAGTAACGACTGCAACTGTTTTAACCTCTGCCAGTTTCCTGTCCATCACATGGTATCAGAAGCCCTAAAGTCTAATTTTAAAAAGCCTGTGTTTACCTGTTCTCTAAACAGGTCTTCACTGAAGCATTTCTTTACGCATAGCAATGGAACTGCTTGGTTAAAAAGGTATATGTTTGGCAAAATTCACTCTCTACTTTTATATCTGCCAACCGAAATCTTCAAGATGGGGATCTAATCAGTATGAAATCACAATATTTAAACAAATTAAAGTCAAAAGCCACGTCCTATTTGATCAGATCAGTGGTCTCTTTGACCCATTGTTTCCGATAATTCATTCAGTCAATCGTATTTATTGAGCGCTTACTGTGTACAGAGCACTGTAGTAAGCGCTTGAGCTTCAAGAGATTCTTGGAGGAAGTGGGATGGCTCTCCTGTGCTATCCAACCTTGTGGAAAGGGATGTAACATCTAAAATCTCTTATTTTTCTAATAGCACACTTTGTACATAAAAATCTAAGGATTTGTCCACCCCTCCTTAGACTGAGAGCTCCGTGGGTTCGGTGGCGGTAGATAGGGACTGTGTCCAACCAGATGATCTTATACCTGCCCCGGCACTTAGTACAGTATGTGGCACTTAGTAAGCGCTTAACCAACACCATTACTAAATACCATTACTATTTTTACCAATACCGTTGTGCTTTACCTGCACAACTTCACCTAAAAATGAATTTTAATGTTTCCCACATATCGTGAAACATTTTCCTTCTTTGTTTTGAACTTTCCACCTTTGAACTGTTCAATACGTGTCCTAGTCCAGTGACGGAGGATTTAATGACTAATTACCATGCTTACAGTATCTAAGCCCTTCTTAGTTTGGTAGATTGCAATCATGTACCCTTTCAGTCAATCGATCAGTTGTATTTATTGAGGGCTTCCTGTGTGCAAAGCACTGCACTAAGCGCTTGGGAGAGTACAATAGAGAAGCAGTGTGGCTCAAAGAAAGAGCACGGGCTTGGGATCCGCCACATGTTTGCTGTGTGACCTGGGGCAAGTCATTTAACTTCTCTGAGCCTCAGTTACCTCATCTGTTAAATGGGGTTTAAGGCTCTGAGCCCCATGTGGGACAACCTGATCACCTTGTATCTCCCCAGCGCTTAGAACAGTGCTTCGCACATAGTAAGTGCTTAACAAATGCCATCATTATTACTATTATTTACAATATAATACAGTTGGTAGACACGTCCCCTAACGGTAATGAGCTTAGAGGGGGACACAGACATTAATATAATTAAATTACAGCTATGCATGTAAGTGCTGCGGAGTTGAGGGAGAGGTGAATAAAGGGTGCAAATCCAAGTGCAAGAGCAATGCAGAAGAGAGTGGGAAAAGAGGAAATGACAGCTTAGTGGGGGAAGGCTGAGAAGGTCCCTTGGAGGAGACGTGCTTTTTGAATAAGGCTATTATTTCAGCAATCACTCTTTCAGACAACAGAATCAGACTATCCTCAGCCAGAAGCTATTCCCTTGTTCATATTGGCCCCCCCTTCTTTGTAGCTTTTCCAGCTCTCACTCATCCTTCCTCAATTGCAGTAACCAAACCTGTAGGCAATTTTTGAGATGAGGGTGTTCTTTGGTTTTATGCAGTGAAAAAATTGTGCTTCATGTTGGCTTGAATATGATCAGGATTCTGCTGGTCATTTTGGCTCCATCCTGCTCTTGGGCCCTTGCCATTTTTCCTAATTTTAACAAACCTACACCCATAGATTTCTCTCCTGCTCTTATCCTATCTTGACCTATTCTGGTCAAACTTGTTTCCTTCCTCCTCCCCATCAGGTTTGTCTTTCCTCCACTCCACCATATCCATCCCTCTTAATTCACTTGATTTCTCTCGCCTCCTTCTCAGTCTGTTTTCTGTCTCTGTTAACCTCCTCTCTTCTTTCAGTGGCTCCAGCATCAGCATATGCATAAACTGACTGGTTGTGGACAGACACTTGTGTACAATTTTACAGTCAGGTCTTCCACATGGGTTTTCACAACACGTTTTCATAGAACTTGATGGCAGAATTATGGAAGGGTCTTCCAAAATCATACCATAGCACAACGTGGAGGCATGGATGTGCACCTGGACACGGTGACAAACCCAGGGTGGACGTGACAATGGCAAATATCCTAATCCGAGGCTCTGCAATCACACAATGCCAGTGATAGAGAACTGACTGCACATATTTGTGAAAAAGGAAGAGAATACTCGGGATGATATGCAGAGTACTTACTCGTTCTGAAATAGCAATTCTTAGAAAAATTCTCTCTGGCAGAATTGTAGCACTACCGCTTTATCTTTAAATCTTTCACTGGCAGAATGGGATTTTCAGCAGTAATTTGAAAAATTGAAGTTTAAGTATCTTTTACCTTGTAAATACAGCCGTTTATACTCAGAGGAAATGCATTTTAATCATTTTTTTACTTCTAAATGTGAGAAGTTGGGGCCTTCCAGGAGCCGGCAGCCATCTGTAAGTTCTCCAATCAGTCTGCTGCTCCTAGCATCGCTACGAATAAGACCCTGGAACCTCTGATGCTGGAAGAGGGGACAGTAGACCAGGTTCACTGGGAGGTGGGATTTATGTGCCAGAGTTGCCTTTCCTACTTGCCCCCAGGACACACCTGTCCTAGGCACTAGGGTCTAAACCAGACAAGGACAGAAATCAGAGGGTAGATCCATCTAGCCCCAGTTTTTGAACATATCTGGTTTAGAATTGGCTGTGGCACCTGCCAAACTACAAGTTAAATTACAGTTGGAAGAAAGCAACAGGCCCCAGGGTACCCCTTTGCATAGTTACTTCCAATTGGGCAACTCTGTGGCCCTTTGCTTGAAACAGACAGCCCGGCTCAAGCTTGTCAGAGGTCAGAGCAGTGCCAATCTCATCTCACAGCCTACTCAGAACTCCCCTTTGCATCTTCCCCGTGGAGAAGGCCCTCACTTTCCTGACCATACCCTAAGCACTCTCCCGAGCCCAAAGAGGTCCTTGGACCATATCCACTGACTCCGGAATAGAGTGGAAAGGAGATCAAAACGAAGGCCAAGAAAATGCAGGAGTCTCCCTTTCGCTGCTTGATACATCTCAGGATGGGTGGATGGCAGAAAAAAGGCGAAAGGAGTTTTGAAGCCTAACTGATCCAGCACTGTGCTGACCTGACTCGGTTCCTGAGGCTCCGGTCCTTTGGCATCTCAGGTTTGTCCCTGCCTGCATAGGCCTCTAGTAGGAAAAAGTGAATGTCTGTTTCCCCCTCTAGACTGTGAGCTCCTTCCGGGCAGGGAATGTGCCTGTCAACTCTGTTGCAGTGTACTCTCCCAAGTGTTTAGTGCAGTGCTTTGCATACATGAGAAAGTGCTCGATAAATATGACTGACTGCTTGATTGATTGAATGGTAGGTAGGAAGAGATAGGGCAACAAGTGAGCAGCTTGCATAGACTGATCACTAGAGCAGAAGTAGGGTTTTTCTCAGTTTTAGAATCATGTTTATTTTCAGTACATCTCTATTTTGGCATTACAGGGACCTCTTAAAATCTACAAACATCCAAAATCCACAGCCCAGTCCCGAAGCTTGGATCCACAATATTTCTGAAGCAAGGGAGTTTTACCAACTGCACCCTGGGTGTTAGGATTACTGTAGAAGTATTTATACATCTACATCAATCGCATTTATTGAGCACTTACTGTGTACAATATAGACACTACACTATAATATAGGACCCTGCCCACAAGGAGCTTATAAAGTAGAATGCATAGGACCACTTTTAAACAAAGTTTTCAAAGTTCAGGTACATGAAAAGCAATCTGAATGCTCATTCAAAACAAAATCTACAAAAATTGACACACTGTTTGGTCAGAAGGTTTTTCAAACTTTTAAATGCCCCTATTTCTTAAAGCTCTACTCCTCTACGTTCCACTATGAAGTCTGACTCACTGAAAATTCCTAAACCACTTCTCCCCTTCCCCCAAGAAAAAAGCACTACTGAAACCAACTTCAATCTTATTTCCTAGAGATTTTTTTTTAACAGAGATAGGTACTGACTTCTTCATACTAACACTTCAGTGAGTTCATCAATTATTAAAAGGGAAGCCTTTTCCCTCACTCTTTTCGACTGAAAAGTCTTTGGAACCAGCAAGTACAGGTAACTTGAATCCTAGGATATTCATTTTAAGGATGCATAACTCAACTATAAATAACGCTAAGAAAATAGATCTCGCCAACAGTAATATAACATGACAGCATGTTTCTCTTTTAGTTAATAAAGACATTTATTTTCTTACCTTAGATTTAAAAGACATCACAAAAGAAGGCACCAATAAAATAAGGCATTTGAAGCCCATGAAGAAGAATTTTAGAATGAAATCTGTGATTCCCACAATCCAAAGTACATCCCAGAAGTTCAAAAAGTCCAGCGCAGGGTTTAAGAAGATTAAGCTATTAAAAGGAAAACAGCAAAGATGACCACAACAACAGTGTTAAATATGGGACTTTTCTGGTTAACATTTACTGATTTACATTAGACCGAAACCTAATAAAGATACGAATTATAACATCGGATCAGCAGAGAAAGCTGGCTGACATCTAGATATCCCTGCCTCAACCCCTGCCCTTCCCCTTTCCCAGCTGCTCCCTCAGCAACTGGTCTCATTCCTCAAGGGCCAGCTTTGCCACTCTTCTTGTCCCTAATCCCCCACCTTCATCTACCCATCTGCTTTTCCTCCTCTTCCTCACCCCTCCGGAGACCTCAAAACCGTCTGGGCTAATCACCAGCAGATACAGTTCCCCAAATGGTGACTTCTTTCTAAACTGAGAAATAGAGCTATTTTTTTTTTTAAACGATAGCGAGTCATGGCTCAGCTGTAGCGGACGGAACACTTGTAGGACTAGAACTTGATTTTCAAACATCAGCTCTCATCATTCACTCCTTACATGCCACTAGCTCCTTTAAAGACTCATTTCCTCATCTGCATAATGCAGACTTCAACACCTGTTTCTTAGGCCCCCAAATCACCAGATAATTTCTAGATTCTAAATGCTCTTGTCTACTAGTTCAGAAAACTGTAGTTTTCTGAAGAAAAATGTGGCAGTGACTGGGCAGCCAGGACAGAGGATCTTTTTGAGAGGGTTAAAAGGTTCAGACTGGAGTTCACTCAGGGTGCTGTGGCGGCTTTTAATCCCTTTCTTATTCATTCTCATTTTCCTTACCAACTTGGGCTGGGTCCTTGCTATTCCTCGCTATTAGAGAAGGAGCGTGGCCTCACTGATAGAACCAGAGGCTGGGAGTCAGAAGGACCTTGGTTCTAATCTTGGCTCTGCCACATGTCTGCTGTGTGATCTTGGGCAAGTCACTTCACTTCTCTGGACCTCAGTTACCTCATCTGTAAAATGGGGATTAAGAGTGTGAGCTCATGTGGGACAGGGATTGTGTCCAACCTGATTAATTGTATCTATCCTAAGGTTTTAGAACAGTGCTTGGCACACAGTAAGCACTTAAGAAGTACTATTATCTTCACTAATTATTCACTTCACTATTATCCTCACTGTCCTTCACCACAGGACAAGAATTGGCCAGGAGTTCCAAGGCAGAAAATAGTCCTGGAAGGCTAAATTCCCCAGCAAATGTAAGTAGCTACCAAGCTTTTGTCTTAGTGCCATCTCTACAAATACTAGACAAAGTCCAACTGGCCTACAAGTTTGGATTATATCAGGCTTCCTCAAAGTCTCGGGGACTTGGCTAAGCTCAGAGTCCTGTACTCCTACCCCACTGTTTCCACCCAGGTAGGTTTCTGACAGTAGATGATTTGACAGCTGAAGCTCTACAAAAGTGGTGAATTTGGCAGAAGGAGAAAGGAGGTGGTGGCAAAGAGGGAAACAAAGTGGAGAGGAAGAAATATCACCGCACCTGCCCTAACTCAGTAGCAATATCCCCCAGAATTTAGGCCCAGGCCCTCTCCTATACCCCTTAGATTCAGACACTAGAGCTTCAAAATTCTGCTCCGGCTGAGTCCAGAAAAAGGCCATGCCTGGGACAGGCAAGCAGGGATTTTTGCCAGATAGGGCTCTAACAGTTGATAGTTGTCCTGACTGAGAGAGAAAGAGAATGAGCGGCTCAATAACTGTCCAATGCTGCTTTGGCCAGAGTTTTATGTAATTTGGGAGTCCAGGTAGGTGGCAGTGGCACCTCGCCCCCACCTCCCCTTGCAGCCAGATGGAAGTGGAGCAGCCAAGATGTCAGCTAACCCACTTCACCCCAGGTGGGATGCTCTTCCTCCTACCAATCCAGACCAACAAGGGTTCTGGAAATGAGCCGGGAATTCCTCTTGCCTCGGCAGGGCAGCAAGGACTCTCTTTGCTCCCTCTTGGCTCCAGGGTCACAACTGACTCCAAGTCTGGAACACATTCCTCCCTCCCATCGCTGCATCTGGAGGTAAGCTGGGAGTGGTTTTCCCATGGCTGGGAATCCAGGGCCTAGGTTACGGAATATGCTCCTCTTCTCCAAGCTCTGTGATGTTTTGTATATCCAGTGGCCGTTTGAGGCTTATGGGCCAGGAGTCTGACCTGCCCGGTTTACACTATCATTTAGTCAAAATTATATACCCACATTTAAAAATGCCTGAGCTGCTGAATCACAACCAACTACACAAGCACTGGGGTTACTCATCCCAACAATAGGACTTAAGGTCATGTGCTTCAAAATGTACTTTGGAATGCAAGTCTACTTGAAACCCAGACACAAGGCTTGAGCTGGTCATTCATTCTCTCACTTTATATGGTAGCACAGTTAACAACTGCCCTCTACTCCAGCTCTAGAAACACTAAATATATTATAATATTTTATACAGTTAGAACAGAGGGCAACTAGTCAGAAACATTTTAGGGCTAATAAAGATAGTAACACGAATACACAATTGATCATGTAGTTAAGCCTCTAGTTACCTGTGATAAAGTGACTGAGAGTGAAAGGTGTAATACAAAAGAACAGAAGATCCTGTTAAGAACACCAGTAACCAAGCACACTGTATCTTTGAGCACTTTTCCTGTAAGACAATTTTATAGTTTGTGTCACTTAAATTTTTACCAAACTGCAAATGTAAAATTAGTATTAGAACAAGCACATGAATACAACTAAATAAAAAACATTGAGACATTATGACATTTTTATGTAGGACACCTACACACTTGAGTCTCACCACAACTATTATATAGTTTCTCTATTTTTAAAAATCAGACTGATCTTAAAACAGACTTTGCACAGAGTTAAGTCTACAAGCACCTTTGAAGAAGTTAAAAGTACATAGCAAAAGTTTAATCAGGCTTTCTGAAATGCGAGTCTGCTGGTCTTAATTCTTTGGGATTTGTTTCATCCCTCTAGTCTGATTACCAACAAGGTAATATCTAAAAATGTCATGGAAGAAACAAAAAATAAGTAACAGTCATCATGGTAAGTTCTCCTAGATGCCCAAATTCCCAAACTACTATCTAAATGCCAATTTAATACGACAATGCCTTCTATTCTCTCAAAAAACTAAAAGTGAAAGTTGAGATAGAAATTCTAATTTAAAAAAAATGTCTGAATATTATACTTACTCTTAGAAAAACCTGATTTACAATGCTTTTGTTTGCATACATAAAAGTTGTTAGCAGCCCAATTCCAAGAGAAATTCCTATTAGAAAACAAGTGTTGGTTATTTGGAAGAAAGAAAAAGATCACGCAAGTTAAAAAGCAAATTAAAATGAAAGACAATGGAAAGCCAATTTACCTGAACACCAGTAATCCAAATCAACCAGCTGATCAAGGATGATTTGGCTAACCAAACATGTTTGGGCATGTTTTGCATTGCTATCTGAATTAGACCAGCACCTAATTTCAGGCAAATCAGTAGAACAGTAATCTGCACTATTAACGGGAAACATTCAACAGAAGTGGCTTAATCTCTGCCTTTGGTCTACATCCCAGTCGGAGAGACAGACCAAATTATGGTATATTTGCCAAATAATAATAGACACAAGTGAACATATAAGTAGATGCATGAGGGTAGCAGATGGGAAAGTATGACCAAGAAGGTGGAGGATTAATCAGGCAACACTTTGTGAAGGAAGAAACTTTAGGGAGCCTTTAAAGAGGAGACGCACTGTTTGGTAAGGTTAAGTGGGAGGTGGGGATGGGGAGGGATAATAATAATAATAATAATGGCATTTGTTAAGCGCTTACTATGTGCAAAGCACTGTTCTAAGCGTTGGGGAGGTGAAACAAGGTAATGAGGTTGTCCCATGTGGGGCTCACAGTCTTCACCCCCATTTTACAGATGAGCGAACTGAGGCTCAGAGAAGTTAAGTGACTTACCCAAGGTCACACAGCAGACATGTGGCAGAGCCGGGATTCGAACCTATGATCTCTGACTCCAAAGCCCGTGCTCTTTCCACTGAGTCACGCTGCTTCTCCACGTTCCAGGTTGAGGAGAGAGGTGTGAGCAAAGGGTTGGAGGTAGGAGAGTCCAGAACACGAGACATTTAAATATGCTTGGAGTGAATAGCATGAGCAGAAAGAGAAGGAACGAGCCAGCAGGGTGCCAGCAGATGAACAGCCTTGAAGCCACTAATCAGGAGATTTTGCTTTATAAACAAAGTCATTGGAGATTTTTCAAGGGAGTGACGTGTTCATGGATATTTTAAAACGGTGATCCACAGATGTAATGCCAAAAGGGTTGAAGAGGGAAAAGGGTTTAGAGGCTATGTATAGTGATCCAACACCCTCTTGGGAATGGTTCTCAGCCCAGGCCTGACTAAACCACACCTTCCACTTTCCAGCAAGTCAGGTTTTGTTGTGGTTGGTAATTGGCTTTCTATTGTTACAGAACTGTAAAAGTTAAGAAACAAAAGTAACAAATTTTTAAAATTTCAGAGGAGAAATGAAGCATGAATCCAATTTTCAATTCCCTAGGGTTACTTATGCCTTACCCGTGATGTGCTGTACGACAACTTTGAAACACAGAATCAAGATATAGGGAAGACTTTTTTGTAGCCACTGGAAGAGATAGCGGAACTCTGAGATGGAGCTGTTGCCATGTTCCCCCGTGTCCACGGAAGCCTCATCGGGCTGCCTTGCTTCATTATGGGAGTGACCGCGGGCGCGGCTGTGCACGCGGCCATGGGAGCAACTCTGGGAACTTGACCTGGTGTACCTGGAGCTGGAATTTTCCCCACCTTCCCCAGGTATGGAGTTTATCTGGATATGGACATCTCCGGTATGATGGCACGCGCCTTCCCCTGCGAGTCGTGGAACGTGGGTGCACGGGGAGGCTGAAGCAGCCTCACCGCCTCCAGTTCCCGAGGGGTTGTGAAGGTGGCTGTAGCTGGCTTGCATGGCCGTGGATTGCTTTCTCTTTTTCCCCAATTCTTTGGCTTCAGGGATACGTTTCCTAAAGAACAAACAGCAGAGGGAATCTATCATACATTTGGGAAAAGGAATGTTAAGCGGACACAGCATGACTCCACAGTACACTTACCAGTTCTGGTAGTTCAAGTTTCTAGTTCTTGTTTACTAGACTCCCTGCTTTAATGACAAGCCTGTGTTTTGTGGCACTGCCAATACCTTTTCATTTAGCTATAAACAATCTAAATAGCACCTTCAACTGCTTCTTGCAAAAGTGGAATCTGGAATAAGAAGTCCTGTCAGGAGACGGAGGCAGAGACTGGCTGAGAGTGGGCACTCCATGGATATTCACTGACTAGAATAAGGAAGAGACTGAGTTCTTATTGCAGCTCATTTACTGAATGATTTATTAACTACCTTTCTTATAGCTTTTTCCCAACATGGGACACAGAGAGATTTATATTGTACTTCTCTTAAAGATGTATGAAGGATAAGTGAAACCTTAGAAATATGAAATAATTTGAGCCTTTCTAAAGAAAGGCACTAAAAATTGCCTGGAATCAAGGATGAGTAAATGCAAGCATAAAAACAGGAACTTACTGTTTAGTACATCTAAGTTTAGTCTTAACACGACTGTCTTCCACATGATGAAAGATTAACCAAAATGAATAAGGCTGCAAAGATTTAATTTACATTCAGTCAGTGGTGTTTACTGAGTGCCTAATTTACGTAGAGGCCTTGGGAAAGTACAACTGAAAGAAAAGACCCGAAACCTACTCTCAAGTAGTTTACAATCTAATGGGAGAAAAAGTCAAACATAAAATGATTTCCAGATAGTAAGGGCAAGAGGAACAACAAAAATAAAACTCGTGAGAGCAGAGAACACTATGTCTAGTTTGCTAAATAGGCACCAACAACATAAATACGGCTATAGTTGCCAGCCATTACGGAACCTGGCACTTGAACAAAATACTGTACTGGTGGCACACAATGAATCCCTTTAGAAAATGAGGTAGTGATGGTGAGAAAACCTTGGGCAAGTCGCTTCGCTTTTCTTTGCCTCAGTCACCTCATCTGCAAAATGGGGATTGAGACTATGAGCCCCCCGTGGGACAGGGAATGCGGCCGACCCGATTTGCTTGTATCCACCCCAGCGCTTAGAACAGTGCCTGGCACATAATAAGCGCTTAATACCATAATTATTATTAATTATTAAACCTTTAAGTGCCCCAAACACCTCACCAAATGTACCCCAGGGGAAATACATTATCATCCTCCCAAGTGGCATTTACTGAGCATGTATTCTGGGCAGACAACTATACTAAACGCTCAGGAAGGTTTTCCAAAAGGAAAAGGCCCGGTTCCAGCCCCCTTGAAGCTTACAATCTTAATGGGAAAACGTAAAGCTCTGGCCAGGGAAATCGCTTCACCACTCTATTCGGTCCGTCACTGGGCCTCAGTTACCTCGTCTGTAAAATGGGGATTGAGAATCTGAGCCCCACGTGGGGCACGGACTGCGTCTAACCTGATCCGCTTGTATCCACCCCAACGCTTTAGTACAGTGCCTGGCACATAGTTAAGCGCATAACAAATCCCACATTATTATTATTATCACCACCAAGACTTTGGTGAAAAACGCTTCGTTTAGTGCCTCGAGAACAGCGATTGCACGGAAAGGGTGGTTATTCCCCAGCTCTCTGGAGGCAAACACTGAGCGAGACGTTTTGGAAATATGCTGGTGGGTTTCAATAAATTGTGGCTTAGTGTAAAAAGAGCACGGGCTTGGGAGTCGGAGGTTGTGGGTTCTAATTCCGGCTCCGCCACTTGACAGCTGTGTGACTTCGGACGAATCACTTCAGAGAAGCAGTGTGGCTGAATGGAAAGAGCACAGGCTTTGGAGTCAGAGGTCATGGGTTCAAATCCCGGCTCCACCAATTGTCAGCTGTGTAACTTTGGGCAAATCACTTAACTTCTCTGGGCCTCGGTTACCTCATCTGTACAATGGGGATTAAGACTGTGAGCCCCCCGTGGGACAACCTGATCACCTTGTAACCTCCCCAGCGCTTAGAAAGTGCTTTGCACATAGCAAGCGCTTAATAAATGCCATCATTACTATTATTACTTCAGTAGGCCTCAGTTCCCTCATCTGTAAAATGGGGATGAAGACTGTGAGCCCCCCGTGGGACAACCTGATCACCTTGTAAACTCCCCAGTGCTTAGAAGAGTGCTTTGCACAAAGTAGGCCCTTAATAAATGCCATCATTATTACTATTATTACCTCAGTAATAATAATAATAATAATATAATAATAATGATGTCTCCCCCTTCTAGACTGTGAGCCCGCTGTTGGGTAGGGACCGTCTCTATATGTTGCCAACTTGTACTTCCCAAGCGCTTAGTACAGTGCTCTGCACAAAGTAAGCGCTCAATAAATACAATTGAATGAATGTATCTGTAAAATGGGGGTGAAGACTATGAGCCCCACGTGGGACAACCTGCTTTCCTTGCATCTACCCCAGCGCTTACAACAGTGCTTGGCACATAGCAAGCGCTTAATAAATGCCATCATTATTATTATTACTTCAGTAGGCCTCAGTTCCCCCCTCTGTAAAATGGGGATGAAGACTGTGTGCCCCACGTGGGACAACCTCACCTTGTATCTACCCCAGTGATTACAACAGTGCTTGGCACATAGCAAGCGCTTAATAAATGCCATCATTATTATTATTACTTCAGTAGGCCTCAGTTCCCCCCTCTGTAAAATGGGGATGAAGACTATGCACCCCACGTGGGACAACCTGCTTACCTTGTATCTACCCCAGCGCTTAGAACAGTGCTTGGCACATAGCAAGCCCTTAATAAATGCCATCATTATTATTATTACTTCAGTAGGCCTCAGCTCCCCCCTCTGTAAAATGGGGATGAATCAATCAATCAATCGCATTTATTGAGCGCTTACTGTGCGCCAGAGCACTGTACTAAGCGCTTGGGAAGTCCAAGCTGGCAACATCGAGAGACAGTCCCTACCCAACAGTGGGCTCACAGTCTAGAAGGGGGAGACAGAGAACAAAACCAAACATACTAACAAAACAAAATAAATAGAATAGATATGTACAAGTAAAATAAGTAAATAAATAGAGTAATCATCATCATCATCATCAATCGTATTTACTGAGCGCTTACTGTGTGCAGAGCACTGGACTAAGCGCTTGGGAAGTACAAGCGCTTGGGAAGACTGTCTAGAGACAGTCCCTACCCAACAGTGGGCTCACAGTCTAAAAGGGGGAGACAAAACCAAACCTACTAACAAAATAAAATAAATAGAATAGATATGGACAAGTAAAATAGAGTAATAAATAAATAGAGTAATCATCATCAATCGTATTTATTGAGTGCTTACTGTGTGCAGAGCACTGTACTAAGCGCTTGGGAAGTACAAGTTGGCAACATCTAGAGACAGTCCCTACCCAACAGTGGGCTCACAGCCTAAAAGGGGGAGACAGAGAACAAAACCAAACATACTAACAAAATAAAATAAATAGAATAGATATGTACAAGTAAAATAAGTAGAGTAATCATCATCATCATCAATCGTATTTATTGAGCGCTTACTCTGTGCAGAGCACTGTACTAAGCGCTTGGGAAGTACAAATTGGCAACATATAGAGGCAGTCCCTACCCAACAGTGGGCTCACAGTATAAAAGGGGGAGACAAAACCAAACCTACTAACAAAATAAAATAAATAGAATAGATATGTACAAGTAAAATAAGTAAATAATAGAGTAATCATCATCGTCATCAATCGTATTTATTGAGCGCTTACTGCGTGCAGAGCACTGTACTAAGCGCTTGGGAAGTACAAATTGGCAACATATAGAGGCAGTCCCTACCCAACAGTGGGCTCACAGTCTAAAAGGGGGAGACAAAACCAAACCTACTAACAAAATAAAATAAATAGAATAGATATGTACAAGTAAAATAAGTAAATAATAGAGTAATCATCATCGTCATCAATCGTATTTATTGAGCGCTTACTGCGTGCAGAGCACTGTACTAAGCGCTTGGGAAGTACAAATTGGCAACATATAGAGGCAGTCCCTACCCAACAGTGGGCTCACAGTCTAAAAGGGGGAGACAAAAGCAAACCTACTAACAAAATAAAATAAATAGAATAGATATGGACAAGTAAAATAGAGTAATAAATATGTACAAACATATATTTCTCGCCACAGAATGTGCCCTCACCCTTCATGATGAGGCGAAAGAGGCCGCGTCCCTCCCGCTCTTCTCCGCCGCCGCCGCCGCCATCGTCGCCTCAGCCTCCCCTCACAGCCTCCCCTCAGCCCGGCGATGACGAAGCGCGGCCCCGACCGTGCGTGCGCGCGCCCGCCGCCCCCACGAGCGCCCCGACGCACGCAGCGCCCCGGGTCGCGCGCACGTCCCCCCCCACGGCACGAGGCGATAGAGGTCAAAGGGCAAATGGGGACGTAGCCCCCACGGCACCAAAATGAAGGGTGGCTGGAGAGAAGCGGACCAATCATAGACCGGGGAGGGGGCGGGGCTTGTTGCTATAGGCAACGTATTCCCGCCCCGGAAGGGAGGGGAGCCGAGTGACGTCACCTCGGCTCATTCATTCATTCATTCAATCGTACTTATTGAGCGCTTGCTTCTTCATCATCATCAATCGTATTTATTGAGCGCTTACGATGTGCAGAGCACTGGACTAAGCGCTTGGGAAGTACAAATTGGCAACATATAGAGACAGTCCTTACCCAACAGTGGGCTCACAGTCTCGTATTTATTGAGCGCTTACTATGTGCAGAGCACTGTACTAAGCGCTTGGGAAATACAAATTAAGACTGGGAGCCCCCCGTGGGACAACCTGATCTCCTTGTAACCTCCCAGCATACACAGTGCTTTGCACATGGTAAGCGCATAATAAATGCCATCATTATTATTATTATTATTACTCTATTTTACTTGCACATGTCTATTCTATTTATTTTATTTTGTTAGTATGTTTGGTTTTGTCCTCTGTCTCCCCCTTCTAGACTGTGAGCCCACTGTTGGGCAGGGCCTGTCTCTAGATGTTGCCAATTTGTGCTTCCCAAGCGCTCAGTCCAGTGCCCTGCACACAGTAAGCGCTCAATAAATACGATTGATGATGATGACAAATTGGCAACACACCCCTAACCCTAACCTACTTCTTCTTTTCAATCAATCGATCAATCAATCGTATTTATTGAGTGCTTACTGTGTGCAGAGCACTGGACTAAGCGCTTGGGAAGTCCAAGTTGGCAACATGTTGGAAGCAGTGGCTCAGTGGAAAGAGCACGGGCTTGGGAGTCAGAGGTCGTGGGTTCGAATCCCGGCTCCCCCACATGTCTGCTGGGTGACCTTGGGCAAGTCACTTCACTTCTCTGAGCCTCAGTTCCCTCATCTGTAAAACGGGGATTAAGACTGTGAGCCCCACGTGGGACAACCTGATCACCTTGGATCCCCCCCAGCACTTAGAACAGTGCTTTGCACATAGTAAGCGCTTAACAAATGCCATTAGTAGTAGTAGTATATAGAGACAGTCCCTACCCAACATCATCATCATCAATCGTATTTATTGAGCGCTTACTGTGTGCAGAGCACTGGACTAAGCGCTTGGGAAGTCCAAGTTGGCAACATCTAGACGGTCCCTACCCAACAGCGGGCTCACAGTCTAAAAGGGGGAGACAGAGAACAAGACCAAACATACTAACAAAATAAAATAAATAGAATAGATATGTACAAGTAAAATAAATAAATAAGTAAATAGAGTAATAAATATGTGCAAACATATATACATATAGACAGGTGCTGTGGGGAAGGGAAGGAGGTAAGGTGGGGGATGGAGAGGGGGACGAGGGGGAGAGGAAGGAAGGGGATTGATCAATCGATCAGTCGTATTTATTGAGTGCTTACTGTGTGCAGAGCACTGGACTAAGCGCTTAGGAAGTACAAGTTGGCAACATATAGGGACGGTCCCTACCCAACAGTGGGCTCACAGTCTAAAAGGGGGAGACAGAGAACAAAACCAAACATACTAACAAAATAAAATAAATAGAATAGATATGTACCAGTAAAATAAATAAATACAGTAATAAATATGTACAAACATAAATACAGGTAATGGCATTTATTAAGCGCTTACTATGTGCAAGGCACTGCTCTAAGCGCTGGGGGGATACAAGGTGATCAGGTTGTCCCACAGGGGGCTCACAGGCTTCATCCCCATTTTACAGATGAGGTAACTGAGGCCCAGAGAAGTTAAGTGACTTGCCCAAAGTCACACAGCTGACAAGTGGCAGAGTCAGGATTCGAACCCATGACCTCTGACTCCAAAATCCGTGCTCTTTCCACTGAGCAACGCTGATTCTTACTGTGTGCAGATCCCTGTACTAAGCGCTTGGGAAGTACAAGGCGGCAACATATAGAGATGGTCCCTACCCAACAACGGGCTCACAGTTTAGAAGGGGGAGACAGACAACGACTAGGTTCATTCAGTCGTATTTATTAATAATAATAATGATGGTATTTGTTAAGTGCTACATGCCAAGCACGGTTCTGAGTGCTGGGATAGGTACAATAATAATAATGATGGTATTTGTTAAGCGCTTACTATGTGCCAAGCACTGTTCTAAGCGCTGGGGTAGATATAGTAATAATAATAATAATGATGGTATTTATTAAGCGCTTACTATGTGCCAAGCACTGTTCTAAGCACTGGGGGAGATATAGTAATAATAATAATAATGGTAGTATTTGTTAAGCGCTTACTACGTACCAAGCACAGTTCTAAGCGCTGGGGTAGATACAGTAATAATAATAATAATAATTGTATTTGTTAAGCGCTTACTATGTGCCAAGCACTGTTCTAAGCGCTGGGGGAGATACAAGGTCATCAGGTTGTCCCACGTGGAGATCACAGACTTCATCCCCATTTTACAGACAGAGAACTGAGGCACAGAGAAGTGAAGTGACTTGTCCAAAGTCACACAGCACACAAGTGGCGGAGCGGGGATTAGAATCCACGACCTCTGACTCCCGAGCCCGGGCTCTCTCCACTGAGCCACGCTATAACGATGGTATTTGTTAAGCGCTTACTACGTGCCAAGCACTATTCTAAGCGCTGGGGTAGATAGAAGGCAATCAGGTTGTCCTGTGTGGGGCTCACAGTCTTCGTCCCCATTTTACAGATGCGGTAACTGAGGCACAGAGCAGTGAAGTGACTTGCCCAAGGTCACACAGCAGACAAGTGGCGGAGGTGATATGAGAACCCACGTCCTCCAAACCACGGTATTGAGCACTTACTGTGTGCAAATCACTGTAATAATAATGATGGTATTTGTTAAGCGCTTACTACGTGCCAAGCACTGTTCTAAGCACTGGGGGAGATACAAGGTGATCAGGTTGTCCCCCGTGGGGCTGACAATCTTAATCCCCATTTTACAGTAGAGGTAACTAAGGCACAGAAGTGAAGTGACATGCCCAAAGTCACCCAGCTGACAAGTGGCGGAACTGAGATTTGAACCCATGACCTTAGACTGTGAGCCCACTGTTGGGTAGGGACTGTCTCTATATGTTGCCAACTTGTACTTCCCAAGCGCTTAGTACAGTGCTCTGCACACAGTAAGTGCTCAATAAATACGATTGATTGATTGATTGAGCCATGCTGATTAGGTGTCAAACCCTGCCCGATTTTCTGTGTCTGTGTGTCTCATACATTGAGGAAAAAGCAGAAGTGCCGGCGCATGCGCACACGGCTCCACTTGTTTAGCGCTCTCTCTCTCCCCCCCGTCATTGAGGAACCAGCAGTACTGCCAGCGCATGCGCACACGGCTCCACTTGTTTAGCGCTCTCTCTCTCCCCCCCGTCATTGAGGAACCAGCAGTACTGCCAGCGCATGCGCACACGGCTCCACTTGTTTAGCGCTCTCTCTCTCCCCCCGTCATTGAGGAACCAGCAGTACTGCCAGCGCATGCGCACACGGCTCCACTTGTTTAGCGCTCTCTCTCTCTCTCCCCCCCATCATTGAGGAGCCTGCAGTACTGCCAGCGCATGCGCACACGGCTCCACTTGTTTAGCGCTTTCTCTCTCCCCCGCATCATTGAGGACCGGCAGTACTGCCAGCGCATGCGCACACGGCTCCACTTGTTTAGCGCTCTCTCTCTCCCCCCCGTCATTGAGGAACCAGCAGTACTGCCAGCGCATGCGCACACGGCTCCACTTCTTTAGTGCGCTCTCTCCCCCCATACATTGGGGAACCAGCAGTACTGCCAGCGCATGCGCACACGGCTCCACTTGTTTAGCGCGCTCTCTCTCTCTCCCCCCCATACGGTGAGGAACGAGCAGTGGCGCCGGCGCATGCGCACATGACTCCACTTGTTTAGCGCTCTCTCCCTCCCCGCCAATACATTGAGGAACGAGCAGTAGCGCCGGCGCATGCGCACACGGCTCCACTTGTTTAGCGCTCTCTCCCTCCCCGCCAATACATTGAGGGACGAGCAGTAGCGCCGGCGCATGCGCACACGGCTCCACTTGTTTAGCGCTCTCTCCCTCCCCGCCAATACACTGAGGAACGAGCAGTAGCGCCGGCGCATGCGCACACGGCTCCACTTGTTTGGCTACGTCATGCCCAATTCAAGCTCAAACCCTCTCCTGCAGGCCCAAGCAGCCCCTCTGTGCCGCAGTGCCGCTCTTGCAAAAAAAACAAAAACCCAATTCCTTTCGGAGTAATTTCAGCATTATAAATGATCACCATCAGCCGCGTTTATTGATCCTCTGCAGGCTGAGAACCACCGTCCCCAGCGCTTGACAACTCCTTCCAGGAGTTCCCAATCTCATGGGGTGGACAGACAGGATCAGTTGATCAGAAATCAATCAATCAATCAATCAATCGTATTTATTGAGCGCTTACTGTGTGCAGAGCACTGTACTAAGCGCTTGGGAAGTACAAGTTGGCACCATATAGAGACAGTCCCTATCCAACAGTGGGCTCACAGTCTAAAAGAGGGAGACAGAGAACAAAACCAAACATACTAACAAAATAAAATAAATAGAATAGATATGTACTAACAAAATAAAATAGAATAGATATGTACAAGTAAAATGAATAGAGTAATAAATATGTAAAAACATATATACATATATACAGGTGCTGTGGGGAAGAGAAGGAGGTAAGATGCGGGGGATGGAGAGGGGGACGAGGGGGAGAGGAAGGAAGGGGCTCAGTCAGGGAAGGCCTCCTGGAGGAGGTGAGCTCTCAGTAGAGCCTTGAAGGGAGGAAGATAGGTATATGTTGTATATATGTTGTATGTATATATGTGTTTATATATGTATGTATATGTATACTTATATACACACATATATACATACATATGTATATGTATGCATGTATACGCATATATACATACATATATGTGTATATATGTATGTATATGTTGTGTGTGTATATGTTGTATATAGGTATAAATCAATGGGTTTATGTTGACAGCGCTGTACTAAGCACTCGGGAGAGTACAATACAGTACAGTTGGGAGCCGCGATCCCTGCTCACGGAAGAGTATACCGTCTAGAGCGGAAGACAGACGTTCAAAGACACTGCAGATAGAGGGAATGGCAGTGTGTAAGGACATGTGCAGAAGTGCCGTGGGGAAATTACAGAAACTACTTACCACTAGAGGAAGCAAGAGGAAAAACAAGGCTATTATTGGAAACGGTACGTCTGAAACAAGATTAAATAACTGAGTAAATAATTGAAAATGCACATTCAAATATACAAAGGTATATGAATGCTGAAGACTGGAATGAAAGACGTATTAGGGTGCTCAGGGTGATGGTATATTTAAATGACTGGGTCTTAATTAGGGGTGGCTTCCCGGAGGAGGTGGGACATTTAGAAGGAGTACAGCGCTTAGTACAGTGCGCTGCACACAGTAAGTGCTCAATAAATACGATTGATTGATTGATTGATTAGAATGAGTTTGAGGATAGGGAGAACACGCTGGTAAATTTTGGGGGTGAAGAGAGATCTAGTAACATCTCTATTTGGATATGAGAAGTAGCGTGGCTCAATGGAAAGAGCCCGGGCTTTGGAGTCAGAGGTCATGGGTTCAAATCCCGGCTCCGTCAATTGTCAGCTGTGTGACTTTGGGCAGGGCACTTCACTTCTCTCGGCCTCAGTTACCTTATCTGTAAAATGGGGACAGAGACTATGAGCCCCACGTGGGACAACCTGATGACTTTGTATCCTCCCCAGCGCTTAGAACAGTGCTTGGCACATAGTAAGCGCTTAACAAATGCCATAATTATTATTATTATTATTATTATTATTCCATTGACACCTCAAACTTAACGTGTCCAAAACAGAACTCATCTTCCCGCCCAAACCCTGTCCTTCCCCAGACTTTTCTATTACTGTTAAAAAAACACCACCATCCTCCCTTCCTCTGTCTTGTACTCTCCCAAATGGATTTGGTGGCAGATTGAATTTGTGGTTTGCATGAGAGAGATGAGCCAAGGTTACAGATTTGTGAGACAGGGAGACTGTTGGCAACGACTACATTGGTGGGAAAGTCACGGAGGGAGCAGGGTTTGGGTAGGAAGAAAAGGAGTTCTGTTTCAGACATACTAAGTTTTTGGTGTCGAGGGGATTTCCAACTAAAGACGTCCTCAAGGCAGAAGGAAATGCTAGACTGCAAAGAAAGAGCGAGATCAGGGCTGGAAATGTCAATTTGGGAATCATCCTCATTGAGATGGTATTTGAAGACGTGGGAGCACATGAGTTCCTCGAGAGAGTGGTTGAAGTTGGAGAATAGAAGGGGACCTTGAAGAACTCCCACAATTAGGGGATGGGAGACAGAGGAGGAGCTCACAAAGGAGACTGAGAATGAGTGGTTCTCACTGACCCCCCGCCTCCTCTAAAGTATGTGAACTGGGGAGTAGCTAGTAATAATAATAATAATAATAATGATGATGGCATTTATTAAGCGCTTACTATGTGCAAAGCACTGTTCTAAGTGCTGGGGAGGATACAAGGTGATCAAGTTGTCCCACGGGGGGCTCACAGTCTTAACCCCCATTTTACAGATGAGGGAACTGAGGCACAGAGAAGTTACGTGACTTGCCTGAAGTCACACAGTTGACAATTGGTGGAGCCAGGATTTGAACCCATGACCTCTGACTCCAAAGCCCATGCTCTTTTCCACTGAGCCACACTGCTGGAAGACGAAGAAAGCTCATGGAGAGCCTTAGAGCTATTCGTAAGGTGTTGTTAAGGTAAGGTGTTTCTGCATGATGCAGAGGGAGGTGGGTAGCTGTTGGTGTTTCAGGAGTGTATAAATACAATTTAATGGTTGACTGTTGGCAAAAGCAAAGTTT
This sequence comes from Tachyglossus aculeatus, assembly GCF_015852505.1. Lineage (NCBI taxonomy): Eukaryota > Metazoa > Chordata > Mammalia > Monotremata > Tachyglossidae > Tachyglossus > Tachyglossus aculeatus. The sequence continues at coordinate 45,248,649 of NC_052082.1, read as the reverse complement.
GAAAGTGTTTCAAGGGGAAAGGAAAAGCTCTAGAGTTTCAAAGGCAGTTGGGAGGTCAAGATAATTAGGACGGAGTAGAGCCCATTGTATTTGGCTCTGACAAGGTCCTTGATGATATTGGAGAGTTCTGTTTCAGTGAAATGAAGAGTCTGAAAACCTGATCACAGTGGGTCAAGGAGCAAGTTAGTGGAGATGAAGCAAAGTCAATGGATGTATAAAACCTGTTTAAGATGTTTGGTTAGTGACGTGAGCAAGAATCGGGGTAATAGTTGCACTTCTGTCATACCACTTAAGCATTTTCTTACCCCACCCCCAGCCCCACATCACTTTGGTGCACATTCTTATTCCCTGCCATTTTCACTGTTGGTAATTTATTTTAATGTCTCTCTCTCCAGCTACTCCGTAAGCTCCTTGAAGACAGGGATGGCGACTACCAACTCTATTGTATTGTACTCAATCAAGTAAGTAGCACAGAGCTCTGCCCAAAATATGTGCTCAATATATACCAGTGACTGATTGATCGATTAGGAAGCAGTGGAGCCCAGAGAAGGAATTTATTATCGGTTTTTGTTATTAACTTCTTATTTTTTGTTATTTATCATTAACTAACTACAATACTCGCTTTTAGAATTATGTTTCCTTGGTTGCATATTAATCAGTAAACCCAAAGCATCACCTCCCCTACCTCACCTCTCCCCATCAAACATTTGGTTACTAATGCTATTCCTTATACCAAACCTCTAACTCTCCCTTGCCTCCCTTGACTCAGAGGAACCAGGCCGGGGCTGGTGGACTGAAATGGGATGGGGCGCCTTGGGATTTGCCTGTCAGATTTCAGTCTCCAAGTCCTGAGTCTACTCTGGAATTGTAAATAGGACAAAAAATAATAATATTTATTAAGCATTTCCTAAGTGCCAAAACTTGGGGTAGATCCAAGGTGGTGAATCAGTTCAGGGTTCACAATCTTATAGGTTGGGCTCGGGGACGTTGCAAAAGTTTCCTTTTGCTCTTGGTCCCAGAACACAATGAGGAAAAGTCGAAAGTGCACCTCAGTGCTCACCTCCGTAAGCTGTCTGTGGGGGTTCTGGGTGTGAAGTGTGCGTCCAGGATAAGCAGCACTGTGGGACTGGTCTGCCAACCGCTGTTCAACCCAAGGGGCAGTGGGCTCAGCTCAACTGACCCATCAAGCCTGGGCACTGCGGTCACTGTGTCACTTGGCTTGTGGCAGAGGCTGTGACGATAACAATTATAAAGCAACAGACGGTACAAACCCTCTCCCCTTCCTTTTCCTTTCCTAATCTTTCCTCCCTTCACCGTGGCCTGCGAGTCAAGTGGACCTGGGTTCTAATCCTACCTCTGCTGCTTGCCTGCTGGGGACCTCGGACAAGTCACTTAACTTATCTGTTCCTCTGTTTCCTTATATATAAAATGGGAATTTAAATACCTGGTCTCCCTCTCCCTTAGACTATGAGCCCCATGTGTGACAGGGAGGGTGTCTGACCTGATTAACTTGTATCTACACCAGTGCTTAGGACAGTGCTTGACACATAGTAAGTGCTTAACAAATGCCGCAATTATTGCTGTCAGTCGGTCAATCAAATTTATTGAGCGCTTACTGTGTGCAGAGCACTGTACTAAGCTCTTGGGGGAGTACTGTATAACAATATAACAGGCACATTCCCTGCCCACAATGAGCTTACAGACTAAAGGGGAAGACAGACATTAGTGTAAATAAATAAAATTACACCTATGTACATAAATGCTGTGGGGCTGGGAATTATTCTCTCCTTTTCTTTCCTATCCCCTTTCCCCCCAGGTCCTCTCTCCCTTGCCTCTCCTTTTCCCATTTTCCCTGTTCCCTTTTTCCGCTCCACCTCTCCCCCGGCCTCTCTCCTCTCCCTTGTGATTTTTTTTTCCACCTTCTCCCACAATTTTACAGACCCCAGGTCCCTCAGAGCCTTGAACTACCTCCAGTTGGAATATTAGTGCTTTTCCTGAGTTGCATTTTTTGAAACTTAAAATGTTCTCAAATATCAATTTGTCTGGAATGTCGTACTGCCGTTTTAATCAAACGATGAGTAGTGATTACTGAACACCCACTATTTGGAGGCCACTGTGCTAGGGGCTTGGGAAAGTGATCATATTTTCTAGGGATCAAAATGAGAGGAGGTGGAACCAGTAGATCAAGACTATGGGGGTAGAAAAGAAAGACGGGGAGAGAGAGCAAGTCATGTAGCAAAAGAGACGAAGATAGACAGAGACAGATGGATAGAAGCAGAGACAGATGGATCGGAGTCAGAGACCCAGAAAAAATGAGACAAACAGACAACCAGGCAGGGGTGACAGACAAAACCCTTTCCCCCGCCACCCCCCTTTCACTCCCACACAAATACAAAACACTCACCCAGACCACAGTGTCTTCCTCAGAGGGGTAACTAGTCACAGCGGCAGTGGCAAGAGTTGTAAGGCAACCGCAGCCGCTTGCAGCTCCGAAGCCGCGGCTACTGCCATCGCCATTAGCTGCCAGGGCCTGTCATTAGCGCAGACTGCTCCCGGAGAGATCCGACATCATCATCCTCATCATCATCAATCATCTTTATTGAGCGCTTACTGTGTGCAGAGCACTGTACTAAGCTCTTGGGAAGCACAAGTTGGCAACATATACAGACAGTCCCTACCCAATAGTGGGCTCACAGTCTAAAAGGGGGAGACAGAGAACAAAACCAAACATACTAACAAAATAAAATAAATAGAATAGATACGTACAAGTAAAATAAATAAATAGAGTAATAAATATGTATAAACATCAACGTCAACATCCCGTCTGCAGTACTGGCTACACCAAAAAACCTCTGCTGAAGTGATGTATGGCGCAGAGTGGTAGCAGAGGTACCTAGCCTTGCCTGCTTCTCTTCTCCCTCTCCTTCTCAACCTCATTTTTTTTCCCTGAGGGCTGTATAGTTCATTCAAGCACTTAGTACTGTGCCGACTGCTTAGTTCAGTGCTCTGCACAAAGGAAGTACTCAATAAATACCACCTGATTGAGTGATTGAGTCAATGAAAATCGAAAACCCAATTCCTGCCCTCAAAGACTTTCCATTCTAAGTGGAGGAGCAAGAGGGAAAATATAAGCTACAACCGTTGACAGAATGAGCAGCGATGAATCAGTACGTGGGACAAGTAAACAGGTATATGCATAAGGGTTAGGATGTTAATTCAATCATCCATTCAATCAGATTTATTGAGCGCTTACTGTATGCAGAGCACTGTACTAAGCACTTGGGAGAGTACAGTACAACTATGAACAGACACACTCCCTGCTCACAACAAGCTTACAGTCTGGAGGCAGAGAGACAGACATCTAGTACTTCTTGTACTTCCCAAGCGCTTAGTACAGTGCTCTGCATACAGTAAGCGCTTAATAAATACGATTGAATGAATGAATCTAGAGTGGGGAGACAGAAGGGTGTGCTAATTAGGTAGAAATTTGGAAGATAGCGTCATGACTGAAATTTTCCAAAACGATTCTTATATTATTGTCATGCCCACCGATAGCAGAATGATTTACGCCCTCACTACTCATTATTACTTTACAGTATTAAATACAGTACCGTAAAGATGTAAATGTTGCCGACTTGTACTTCCCAAGCGCTTAATACAGTGCTCTGCACACAGTAAGCGCTCAATAAATACGATTGAATGAATGAATGAATGACTGTAAAAACTCAAAGTACTGTTAAGGTTGAGGCAAAGGTTAGAAAATGTAACAACACCGCATCTTGACCAATGCCCAAAAGTGTTTCTTTCAACTTCGACTCTATTTGTGCCAACTTGTGGATCATGTTATACCAAAACAGAATCGTGGCATAGATAGACAGTCTCTAATTCTTCTACCACGTAATATGCAAAGTGTGTAATGAAAACATGTGCGTTAGAATTGACTTGCATGTTACTGCTAAAACTCTGTTTGACAGTCTTTCTAAGGAAGTGCTGGCCTTTTTGATTCAATTTTCTGCTTTTCTATCAACAAATCTTTGGCCAGAATGCTGCATAAATAACCAAATTCTGTGGCAGCAATTAGTTCTGTATTGCCAATATCATTGTTCGGTTTGGTTTCTTTGATGCAGGCTGATGCATTTCCTGGGTTTTTTTTAAGTTTTTTTTTTTATTTTTCCAAGTCCATAATGCCTGAATGATTAAGTGAAGCCTATTACAATAATTTAATGCATTCGTGGATGGGTGCCATGAAAGTGCGGTTATCTGCCCACAGCAGGTCATAAACTCTCCTCTCAATATGAACTCTCAAATTCTCGAATGCCTGTTTTTAAGGAGCTGGGGGAGTCTCAAAGTCTGTTGAGGTGGAAGAATTCCCTGAGGAATGGAAGAATATTCTAAAACCAGAACTCAGGAGTTGCATTCTGTTGTCGCATCCTCCAGTATGGCTGCATAGAATAAATTGGACAGGACCAGGACTTCATGTTTGCTTTGCTTCATGTTCGCTTAGAACAGTGCTGTGCACATAGTAAGCACTTAACAAATGCCATCATTATTATTATTATTATTTACCCTATTGATGATGGGCAATGGATTGGGCTGGGCACCTCAGCTGAGACATAACCAGCCTTGTCGTCACGAAGTACTTTCAGAAATTTTGAAGCAGCCAAATTTACTAAGCAGTTTCCAAAAGTCCAGGGCAACTGCTGATGTTAAATGTTTCAGTGGGATGTAGACCCTTAGGATCTTCACAAGAAACAGCGTGGCTTAGTCGATAGAGCACAGGCCTGAGAGTCAGAAGGATCTGGGTTCTAATCCCAGCTCGGCCACATGTCTGCTGTGTGACCTTGGGCAAATCACTTAACTTCTCTGGGCCTCAGTTCCCTCATCTGTAAAATGGGGGTGAAGACTGTGAGCCCCATGTTTGACAAGGACCTGATTAACTTGTATCTACCCTAGTGCATAGAACAGTGCTTGGCACACAGTAAGTGCTTAACAAGTACCATTGTTATTACTATTATTCACAGACATTATGAAAGCATATGAAGATCATATAGGGGTCTTTGTGTTACAGGGGTCTTTGTGTTGCTCCCTAACTTTTCCTATAATCTCAAACACTACAAATATCAGGTCCGCTGTGCTGTGCTGCCATCTGAGGCCCCATTATAGTACACATGCCTTGACGAAAGTCACGCATATTGTTTCTTTCAACTGCACATCGTATGCTATCCAGATAGAAGAGTCAGAAGGTTCATTAATTCCCTAACAGCATTCTGCCCAATATGCATAGTGAAAAATGGATCAACTATTGCAAATGTATTGAAATGTTTAAATTCTAAAACATCTGCTTTTTGCTTCCTGTAGAATTTCTGGGTGGATTTTTTTCTCGTGAAAGGGAAGAAAACAAAAAAATTGAGCCTCAGACCCTGCATTTCGTCAAAAATTTTCTACCACAATCCTATACTTTACAACATAAAATGGATGAACTTGTGGACAAGGCCATGCATTTCTGCTCTTTAAAAGTGCATTTTCGAGTGATTTTTAAATAAATGTTCCCTCCCACCATAAATAATAATTTACAGTAAAAAGAGAAGGAGGTGTTAAAGGAACTGAAGCAAAGTGTGATTTTTTTTAACCAGTGAAGAGATTTACCATAGCTTTCCAAGAGTAGTTTGGCCATAAATAGTAAATGGAGCAAAAATGCTTTCTTTGAAATGTAACACTTCAAATCAGTTTTATTACCAACTTCCCTTCTGTGAAAGCATTCATCATCTTGAGCACAGATTTGCTCATGTGTGTGGTTTTTCAGCTTATTTTCTGATTTAAAAAAGCAAGTTGTGGGTTGTTCAGCATTCCCAATACAGCTGTTTAGCAAAATGTAAAACCCCTTAATGATCTGTTCTTTGGGCAAGTTCTATTGAAAGCCACCAGTGAGCCAGTGACTCTCACAGAAAAATATAGAATATACGACAGTTTAAAATTAGAAACTCCTGTTACACCTCTGCACTTTCATAGCTATTGACTTCATTTTTAGGTGTTTTTCACCACATATTCTCAGCCCCTATCTGCAAAGTCAACTTTATATCAAAAACAAACATTGGCCTCAACAAGTGGTTGTTTTTTAAAGACTCTTTTACAACTAGAATATTTTCTGTCTTGATGCCGTTTTTATTCATCCAAGCTCCATCACCTTATCTGGACTTTCGCAAGCATCCCGGAGTTTCTTCTGAAATCATTTATTTGGAATCAATTATTCATTCACAATTGAAACCGAAAGATGATAGAGTATGTCTATCAATGAACCTATTTTGTGGGAGTCACTGAAAAAAGCTCAAATTATCCTTTAGAATGGAAACTCCTCCTCTAGATTATGAACTCCTTGCAGGCGGGAAATGTGTCAACCAACTCCATGCTTAATACAGTGCTCTGCATACAGTAAGAGCACAGTAAATACCACTGATTGATTGATCAAATGATTGATCCAACTTACTTTGAACTTATTTACAATCCTCCTTACTTACATCCGCTCAGTTTATTCATTTTGACCATTATATGGAAATATTTTTATGTCTGTCTCAACCATCAGAGTATAAGCTCTGTGTCAGAAGGGAATGTGTCACTGCATTATTCTGCCCTTCCCAAGCACCCTGCAAAGTACACCTCACCAAGTAGGTGTTCAATAAATGCTGCTGCTACTACTACTACTATATTGTGATCAGGAATGGTGTGGCTTAGTGGAAAAAGCATGGGCCCGAGAGTCAGAGGGCTTGAGTGCTAATTCATTCAGTCAATCGTATTTATTTTGAGCACTTACTCTGTGCAGAATACTGTACTAAGCGCTTGGAAAGTGCAATTCAGAAACAAAGAGAGACAATCCCTAATCCCAGCTCCTCCACTTGTGTGACATTGGGCAATCAGTTTCCTCATCTGTAAAACGGGGTTCAAATGACTGTTCTCCCTCCTATTTCAATCGTGAACCTCATGTGGGAAAGGGACGGTGTCCAACCTGATTACTTACATTTACTCCAGTCCCTAATCCAATGCTAGACACAAATACCGCAATTATTATTACTATTATTATTATGTGCCATTAATTTGCCTGTCCAGTTCAGAATACAGGGAGAGCAGAAATGGATAGGCTATTTTTATTTTAAGCCGTCACGCCTTAAAACCTTCCTGCATTTAAATATGACCTGGTTTTTAAGATAAAATTTCACAAATTCAATCCACATTTCTATTGTTTGAATAATATCAGACAGTGGGGACAGATCACGCCCAGTGAGTTAATTCAAATCTATTTGAAGGACTTTGGGAGTTGCATCCATTTTTCCAGGCCTCCAGGGAGGTGTGTGCTAAGGTAGTGTGTGACCGTCAGGGTCTATTTCCAACCCCTTAAGGAAGGTGGTCAACTACAGGGGACTAGAAGACCAGCAATCATGAAGCCAAATGTGAGTGCTTCACTGCAAGATGGCTATCAATATTTTCTTTCCTCCATCATCATCATCATCAATCGTATTTATTGAGCGCTTACTGTGTGCAGAGCACTGTACTAAGCGCTTGGGAAGTACAAGTCGGCAACATATAGAGACAGTCCCTACCCAACAGTGGGCTCACAGTCTAAAAGGGGGAGACAGAGAACGAAACCAAACATACTAACAAAATTAAATAAATAGAATAGATATGTAGAAGTAAAATAAATAAATAAATAGAGTAATAAATAAAATAAAAATAAATAAGTAATAAATCCTCCAGATTTAGCCCAGTTCTGACCAGTGGTGCCTAAAAAAAAAAATTCAAAATTGTTCCTTCGAGTGGCTCATAGAGAAGAGAGCCAAATTTCCTCCCTTTTTTATTTTAGCGATGCATATTTGCTTATGCGTATATAATAGAATAATAGTTGTGGTATTTCTTAAGTGCCTTGTATGTGCCAGGCACTGTGCTAAGAGCTGCGGTAGATAAAAGGTAATTGGGTTGGACACAGTCCCCATTCCACGTGGGGCTCTCAATCTTAATCCCCATTTTACAGATGAGGTAATTGAGGCACGGAGAAGTGAAGTGGCTTGCCCAGGATCACAGAGCAGGCAAGTGGCAGAGTGGGGATTCAACTCAGGTCTCTGTGCTCTTCGCATGCTAATCATCATCATCATCATCATCATCAATCGTATTTGTTGAGCGCTTACTATGTGCAGAGCACTGTACTAAGCGCTTGGGAAGTACAAGCTGGCAACATATAGAGACAGTGCCTACCCAACAGTGGGCTCACAGTCTAAAAGGGGGAGACGAAACCAAACATACTAACAAAATAAAATAAATAGAATAGATACATCCAAGTAAAATAAGTAAATAAATAGAGTAATCATCATCATCATCAATCGTATTTATTGAGCGCTTACTATGTGCAGAGCACTGGACTAAGCGCTTGGGCAGTACAAATTGGCAACATCTAGAGACAGTCCCTACCCAACAGTGGGCTCACAGTCTACAAGGGGGAGACAGAGAACAAAACCAAACATACTAACAAAATAAAATGAATAGATATGTACAAGTAAAATAAGTAAATAAATAGAGTAATCATCATCATCATCATCAATCGTATTCAAGCGCTTAGTACAGTGCTCTGCACACAGTAAGCGCTCAATAAATACGATTGATGATACATAATACCTCAGATCATACATGCCATTTTGCCAAAGTACATGAATTTGCCAGAACCTGTAGCATTTCTCCATGGGGGGACCCTGACCTTAACCCTTGTGATGAATGAGTCTTTGTGCTCCCTTCACTGGTCCTTGGGGACCTGGGTGCTGCTTCCAAAACATCTAACTTGGTGGCAGGAACCACCAAGAAAACTAGAAAAAACTAGAAACTAGAAAACTAGGTGCTTAAAATAAAAATATTAGGCCCAAGGGCATTAATGCTGTGTCTGCACCAGATAGGACTGTCCCATATAAAACCAGATGAATGGTCATTCTAGCACAGATCTTTTAGATGATGACAGAGACTGCTACTAAAATCCTTCTAAGTTTATTTTTAAAACTCCTTTTAGGCCCATTTTTTAAACGATTTCTCCTTCCAGTACTGTGAACATCTTTGAAAATATAAGAAGGAAAATTCAGTATATTTCTTTCAACCTTTTAAAGCTCCTGACATTAACTGGATAAACCTCTTTAAGTGAATTTGTGTTCTTTTGCCATAAGAAGATAATGGTCACGAAAGAAAAACTCCTGGATAGCCAAAGAAACACAAAGATACGTTTCAAATTCTGTTCATTTCACGCATTTTTCAACTGTTGGGTTGCTGAAGATGCTGTAAACAAATGTTTCAAACAGGCCAGCTAAAAATGACACAGTTTAGCTGGCAGCGTATAATTAGGGTTTGGGGGTATTTAAAAAAGTTTAATTCTGGGCTTTTAAAAAAATTCAGGTAAGAAGCAGATTTAAATTTCAAAAAATTTCAGGTTTTGTTTCAGCTTTTATTTGTATGATTCGCATACAACAGGATTTGCAGAGAAGATGTTTTCTGCACATTATTCTTTACCTGCTTTTGCAAATGGCGCAGAAGTCTCAGTGATTGCTAGACATCACAACGTTGCTTAATTTAGTGTATTGGTATCTAGCGGCAATTCAGAACTTGAGTACCGTAGTATTAGTTTTGAGGTGATGGCTTTATATTGGAGATAAAAGGATTCATTCATTCATTCAGTGTATTTATTGAGTGCTTACTGTGTGCAAAGCACTGTACTAAGCGCTTGATGACACTCACACAAGAGATAAACAGAACTGACCATGGGTGCCAGTTAGTCAAGGGAATCCCTAGCATGGCATAGTGGAAAGAGCACAGGCCTGGGACTCAGAGGACCTGGGTTCTAATCCTGGCTCCTCCACTTGCCTGCCGTGTGATCTTGGGCAAATCACTTAACTTCTCTGTGCCTCAGTTACCCCATCTGTAAAATGGGAATTAAAGCCTTCTCCCTTCTATTTAGGCTGTGAGCCCAATGTGGGACAGGGACTGTGACCAACCTAATTATCTTGAATCTACTCCAGCATGTAGTACAGTGCCTGGCACATAGTAAGCGCTTATCAAGTACTACAAAAAAATCCCCAGATTCTTCACAGAGTGGGGAGAAGGGAAATCCCCAGAAAAAAACTATTTAAGCCCCTTTTTGAAATAACCAAGCTTACCAGTATCACACCCCCAAATTCACGCTGGTTCTGTTTACCCAAGAAGGGATATTAACAATTCATCATCTGAATGCGCTAGAAAAGTTCTGGATTTGAGGTCCCGAAAGATCCCACCACTTGAGATAAGATTTGTCTGTGGATTTGTCATCATGACCATTCTGGTAAACAGTGTTAAGACTCATTTGGTTCCTAATTTAGGAAGGGCAACTGCAGATATTTAATTTGCAATGAATATTTTATAGCAGCGAATTATGCATGATTTCTGTCTGTGGGAGCATTTTCAATATAAAGGCCTGCTTGGTTTTTTATGTCTTCTTTCACAGTGGGCCACAAAATACTTTAATGAGGAAAGGTAATTAAAATTTGAATTTAGCTCAGATTGTTCCTTACTGAGTTGCGTATTAAAATGAGAAACTGAATAATGAAAACATACTGATTACTGATGTTTGTATATGCAAGATACTCTCTGACCTGCCTTTAAAGCACAGCTCAGTGACAGTTAGGTATAATTGCTTTTTATAGTGATTCTTACCTTCAGGAATATGTAGAATGGATATGTCAATTAATATTCTTTTGATATTAGTTATCAAAGCATTTATGGCTATCTATTTGGTGAGGTACCAGTTGGGGATACGGAAGATCTTAAGAATTATGAAAAGTATAAATCTGTAAAATGACAGAATTATAATCTCATTCGTTGCCACATCAAAACAGAAACTCCTCACCATCCCCTTCTAGACTATAAATCCACTGTGGGCAGGGAACGTGCCTACCAACTCCATTATATTGTATTTTCCCAAGCACTCAGTGCAGTGTTCTGCACACAGTAAGGGCTCAATAAATGTGATTGATTCATTGATTGATCAGATTTAAGGCATTCAATCAGCTCCTCCCTCCAGGTAACCTCGCTTTTCTCCCTCTACACCCTAACTAGCACATTTCACTCCTCTAACTCCAATTTACTTATTACACCTTGATCTTGTTTCTCTCAAAATTGATTCCTTGTTCATTCCCCGTCACTACCTCCCTTTTCATATTCTGTCACTGTCACTGGTACAGATTGATTGAATGATACAGTAAGCACTCAATACATATGATTGACTGACTGACTAAGTCACTGATAGGGAGCAAGGATCATGTCTATTAGCTGTACCAAACTCTCCCAAACACTAGAACAGTGCTCTGCACACATTAAGCTCTCAATCGATACCACTGATTGATTGATGGGAATCAAATTATTGATAGTGGCACTTTTACATGGATTGTTATTTCTACTTCCTATAATGTCCAAGTATTGAATTTAGTTGCTACACTGAAAATATATATGTGGTTGAAGGTCAAACCTAAATGATGAAAATAAAAATAATAACAATAATAGTATTTTTAAGCACTTACTTTGTGCCAAGCATTGTACAAGATACAAGATAATATGTTGCCAATTTGTACTTCCCAAGCGCTTAGTACAGTGCTCTGCACATAGTAAGCGCTCAATAAATACGATTGATGATGATAATCAGATTGGACAGAGTTCCTGTCCCATATGGGGCTCACAGTCTAAGTAGGAGGTCATAGAATTTAATCCCCATTTTACAGATGAGGAAACTGAGGCACTGGAAAGTTAAGTGGCTTCCCCAAGGTCATACAGCAGACAAGTGGCAGAGTCAGAATTAGAACTCAGGCCCTCTAACTCCCAAGCCCATGCTCTTTCCACTAGGTCATACTGTGTCTAATCCCATTCTGATCGGCCATTTCAATTTACAAAGCCTTTAATTAATGTGGTCAATACAACAAAATTTGATCTTCCTCTTTGTTTTTGCCACCAAATTTCCAACATTTGCTTAAGTTCTTCACAGAGTGTATAACCAAGCTATGCAAGTCTGGAACTGCGTGACCAAGCAAAAGCTAAAAATGTGGCAGTTACCTTCTATGATAAAACGTCTATTTTTTAAAAAATGTGTGTTCATTTTACGTACTTTCTTTGGGATGCAGCTGTACAAGTACGTCAACTAATCTCACGCTGTGCTCTCTGAGCTCAACATACCTATCTGAAGCTTCCAATTCTATCTTGCTTTCTCAGCCACTCAAAAATAAAACTCGTTATACCATGACAAAATAGCTTTGTGTGGCCAACAGATATTGGGTAGATGGGCTGGGCCATAAAGAGGAGGAGAGGTTGACATATGAGTATATATGTATATGTGTATATATGTTTGTACATATTTATTACTCTATTTATTTATTTATTTTACTTGTACATATCTATTCTATTTATTTTATTTTGTTAATATGTTCGGTTTTGTTCTCTGTCTCCCCCTTTTAGACTGCGAGCCCACTGTTGGGTAGGGACTGTCTCTATATGTTGCCAATTTGTACTTCCCAAGTGTTTAGTACAGTGTTCTGCACATAGTAAGCGCTCAATAAATACGATTGATGATGATGATGATGATGAGGGTGGGAGAAGCCCAGTGCCCCGCAGTCTTGTGCCTGCCTTGGGGTCATCCGTGGAGGAGAAGAGAGGAAGAGGGACAGGGATAACAGGGAAGCCAGTACAATAGTCACTGTATTGTTTCTAACCTCACCGGCTCTGAATCGGAGTAGTGGTTAAAACACCTGCCTGGGAGTCGAAAGGCCATGGGTTCTAATCTTGGCTCTGCCACTTGTCTGCAGGGTGACCTTGGGCAAGTCACTTCATTTCTCTGGGCCTCAGTTACCTCATCTGGAAAATGGGGAACGAGACTGTGAGCCCCAAGTGGGACGGGGACTGTGTCCAACGTGATTTACCTGTGTCCACCCCAGAGCTTAGTACAGTGCCTGGCACATAGTAAGCACTTAACAAATACCACAGTTGCTATTATTATCATTACTATACTCTGATTGCCATCTCCTTACCTGACACCTCAACTTCTCACCGCAAAACTTTTCTCTCCCCCTAAAGAGAGCCCGCTGTTGGGTAGGGATTGTCTCTATCTGTTGCTGAATTAAGTGCTTAGTCCAGTGCTCTGCACACAGTAAGCGCTCAATAAATGTGATTGAATGAATGAATGAATCTCCATTATCCAGATCCAGGCAGCAGAGTGAAGTATGGGCTCGAGTGGGGCAAGACAGGAGGCAGGAAGGTCAGCAAGGAGGCTGACGCAGTCATCATGGCAGGATAGGACACATGCTTGGGTTAACGTGTTAGCAATTTGGATGGAGAGGAAAGGGTGGATTTTAGCAATATTGTGAATGTTGTTCAGACAGGACTTAGTGGCAAATTGAATATATGGGTTGGATGAGACAGATGAGTTGAGGCTAACACCAAAGTTACGGGCTTGTGAGACAAAACCAACGGTTTTGAGCTGCACAAAGCCTCCCCTTCACCTCCCCTACTAACTCATGAGGACCATGAATTAGTGCTTAAATAGCAGAGAATATAAGCAGTGAATCTAAGTGCTACAGGAAGTTACTTACGTTCTTAGGTAGTGTGGAGATGCTGAAGTGGTGGCTGGGGAGAAGTATTCATTCAATTCATTCATTTCAATTATATTCATTGAATGCTTACTGTGTGCAGAGCACTGTACTAAGTACTTGGGAGAGTACAATGTAACAGTGAACAGACACATTCCCTGCCCACAACAAGCCTACAGTCTAGAGGGGGAGACAGACATTAATATAAATATATCAATAAATAAATTACGGGTATGTACATAACTGCTGTGGGGCTGAGAGGGAGGTAAATATAGAGAGCCAGTCAGGGCGGCGCAGAAGGGAGTGGAAGAAGAGGAAAAGGGGGCTTAGTCAGGGAAGGCATCTTGGAGGAGATGTGCCTTCAATAAGGCTTTGAAGGTGGAGAGAGTCATCGTCTGTCGGATTTGAGGAGGGAGGGCGGGAAAGGGGAAGGAGAACCTAGAAATTGATTGGGGAAGTCCGCCTGCAGGAGTTGTGATTTCAGAAGGCTTTTGAAGATGGGGAAAGCTGTGGTCTGTCAAATTTGGAATGGGAGGGAATTTCAGGCAGTAGAAGAGGACGTGAGCAAGAACAGATCGAGTTAGCGTGAAAGGAATGAAAAGTGCAAACTGGGATGCAGCGGGAGAAAAGAGTGGATAAGTAGGAGTGAGAGAGGTCCTTAGGTCCTTTTCTACATTTTACACTCATCCTTTTGGGGAGTTTACCCACTCTCATGGCTTCAGTTATGATGTCAGTGCAGGTAACCCCTTTCATTCAGTCAGTCAGTTATATTTATTGAGTGCTTACTAGGGGCAGAACACTGTACTAAGCACTAGAAAGAGCACAATATAACAATAAACAGACACATTCCCTGCCCAGAGTGAGCTTACAGCCTAGGGGGGAAGTCAGATATTAATATAAATAAATAAATTACAGATATGTACATAAGTGCTGTGGGGCTGGCGGGGGGGGAAGAATAAAGGAAGCTGGTCAGGGTGATGCAGAAGGGAGTGGGAGAAGAGAAAAGGAGGGCCTAGCCAGGGAAAGCCTCTTAGTTCTCACCTCCTCTGCAATCTTTCACTTCTTCCTGCTTCCAAGACATTTCCAGTTGGATGTCCCTCAAGCTCAATATGTCCAAAACTGAACTCCGTTTCCTTCCACCAAACCTTTTTCTTCGCTTCGCTTTCCCAACACAGTGGACAACACCACCCTCCTCCTTCTATCTGAAGCCCACAGCCTTGGCTTTGTCCTTGGCTTCCTCTCTTTCCAGCCATCATATTCAGTCTGCTGTTAAATCCGGTCTACTTTTTCCTCGGCCACATTTTCAGGATTTTTATCTTCCACTCCTCCAAACAGACCCCACCCTTGCCCCAGGAAACTCATCACGTGCCGCTCCTCAAAACCCTTCAGTGGTTACCCATTCCTCTCCACGTCAAGTGGAAACCACTGAGTCTTGGCTTTAAAGAATCCCACCAGCTCTTTCCCTCTTACTTATCCCCACTGTCCCACTCCCCTCCACTTCCCCACCCCCAGCTCACACTCTTTGTTCCTCTCAAGCTAACCTCTCTGGGCCTCATTTTCATCTTTCCCACTTGTGACACTTTGCCCATACCTTTCCTTCTGTTTGGAGCTACTTCCCCTATCATTCATGGCATAGCGGCTAGAGGACGGGCCCGTGAGTCAGAAGGTCGTGGGTTCTAATTCCAGCTCTGCCACTTGCCTGCTGTGTGACCTTGAGCAAGTCACTTCACTTCCCTGGGCTTCAGTTACCTCATCTGTAAAATGGGGATTGAGACTGTGATGACTGTGGTGCAGGTTGCCTGCCTACCCTCGAATCCTGTGTGTCCAGTGGGGCTTCTCCCATGATCGTCTTTATTGGAGGATGGAGGCAGACCTGTCCCACCTTCTTGAGTCTCCCACCCCTGTCCCCTCGCTCGCGTGTTTCTCGGCCCGACTCGCCCACGTTCACACAGCTGGCAAGTGGTGGAGCCAGGTTTGACTCCAGATCCATGCTTTATCCACTAAGCCAGGATGCTTCCTTAGGATTCATAAAGAAATGGAAGCTGGGCAGCTGAGCCAAGACTCTGCTCCCCCTCCCACCACATCAAAGGCAAGTCTTTCCTTTCGAGGAACTCAGCCCAAAGCAAAGCGGAGAAATGGTCTGTGAACTCCCGAGGGGAAACCGTGATAAGCCATTCCACGAGGGTCAAACCTCTGAAAGGTATACATTTCAGAATGCAAAAATATCCTAGAAAATATCCTTCTAAAATAGCTCCCTCTAGACTGTAAGCTCCGTGTGGGCAGGGAATGTGTCTGTTTATTGTTCTATTGTACTCTCCCAAGCCCTTAGTACAGTAAACGCTCAATAAATGTGATTGAATGAATGCTCTGCAAACAGTAAGCGCTCGATAAATACTTTTGATTGAATGAATGAATGATTGAATGACTGAAAGAAAACTACACTTAGAAGTTGCAATGAGCATCTGAAGTTCAAATAACTTATTGGTCACCAGCAATTATTTTGTCCCACTTAACAAACATATTCAAAAATTTATAGTAATACACTAAAGATGGTTTTCTTTGAACTCCATTGTTTCAGTCTTCAGAGCAATAGTGAAACGTTACCTCTTTAACTCTGGTTTACTTACATAAGGAAGTTGACATGGTAAATATAGTGCTGCTGCAGAGTTAACGTTGCTAACCCCCGTGTTACACAGTTTTCTTAGGTGCTACAGAAAAAAATGTTGTATAGTCCTCACTCCAAAGCTGCTGTATTAGGGTGCTAGTTGATTTTATTCTTTCAGCTTGCTTAATGTTTTCATTTATATTCAATGCAGTTTAAAATCACCCTGGTCAAACAACAAATTACAAAATAATTCATAGTAAAATCATAATAAATTTATACAAAGTATTGATTTAGCATTAATTTGGAAACTGCACGAGTCAATGGATCATAAATCTGCAATAAATTGACCAAGCGAAAGACATAAATGCTAAAAAAAAGTCACTAGAGAATTGTATATGTTGCGAATGTGCCTTTTAGATAGTTACATGAGAAGAGATATTAGAATATACTTTTAAAATTTATAAATTAGAAGCATAAAATAAAATATATAGAAAAATAAACCATCTCAAAAGAATAGTACAGAAACCACCCATAATTGGGTCCCTATTCTTGACACAATAATGTCACAAGGCAGTTTAAATTTACCCTCAGAGCAGGAGCGTTTCTTTCCCCTTCCTCTACAAATAATTGGGAATAGTAATTGAGCAAGCTTTTAACATAATATGCAGGTTCTTAGATCACGTTTTCGATGCAGGAGTGTTTATACTGCAAATAGACTACATATAATTCCATTTGATAGTAAAAACCGCAGAATGCGTTCTTCCTACTTATGAACTGCTGGAACTTAACCTTTACTTTTTTTGGATGTCAGTAGGACTCCATTAGTGATGTAGCTTTTAATTCACTTCCGAGCTATCTGTTGTTCAATTTAGAATACAGTCTAGAGGGAGAGACAGACATTAATCTGAATATATAAATAAATAAATTACAGATATGTACCTAAGTGCTGTGGGCCTGGGGGAAGGGGGGCATGAATAAAAAGAGCAAGTCAGAGTGATGCATAAGGGAGTGGGAGAAGAGGAAAAGAGGGCTTAGTCCGGCCTCTTAGAGGAGATGTACCTTCGGTAAGGCACATCCTATACATCCTATATCCATATGGACTTCTTTTAGTAACAGCATTGAATTTCTGGCTTTAATTTTGCTTGTGGTCAACTACCAGGTGTTTGTCTGTCTAACGATTATTCCCTCATCCTTTATATGTTTACAGTAGTCCCTTGGTCTTCATAGGGATTGGTTAGAGAAATTCCCGTGAATGAGGTGAAATGGTGAATCCCACCAGCACTTGATGGCAGCTTCACTAAAGCACTAGATTTTCATCCTACAACTCATGGCTGATGACAGCAGGTGGCCATTTAGAAGGAAAATTTTAGCGGACATAGGCAAACAGAACAATCGGACAGTTATTGGCGGATGGACAGGCATGAGGAGAGCTAGATGCGGAGGAACGCACGAAAAAAAAACCAAGAACAAATTCTGGGATTAATCAGCATCCTTTAAAACTTGAAAAGAAATCAGGTGTTGAAAGATTTTTCAAAAATGATGAGTGTCACCTGCCCCGATTGAGGATGTCCGTCGGTCAATCAATCGTATATATTGAGCGCTTACTGAATGTAGAGCACTGTACTAAGCGTTTGGGAAAGTACAGTATAACAATAAAACAGGCACAGTCCCTGCCCACAACGAGCTTACAGGGTGTATGTGTGTGTGTATGCATGTGTTAATAATAATAATAATGGCATTTGTTAAGCGCTTACTATGTGCAGAGCACTGTTCTAAGCGCTGAGGGGGAATACAAGGTGATCAAGTTGTCCCACGTGGGGCTCAGTCTTAATCCCCATTTTACAGATGAGGTAACTGAAGCTCAGAGAAGTTAAGTGCCTTGCCTGTGTTAGTGGGTATATTGGCTTGGGGAAGCAGACGGTCTTTTTTCTCAGAGGACAAGACTATCACTAAGTGTCACCCCAACACAATGCACCCAGCACAGCCACTTCTGACCCAGGGAAACAAAAAATGCCTGCAGTCATCATCAATCGTATTTATTGAGCGCTTACTATGTGCAGAGCACTGTACTAAGCGCTTGGGAAGTACAAATTGGCAACATATAGAGACAGTCCCTACCCAACAGTGGGCTCACAGTCATGAAGTAAGAGTGTTTGGAGCCACGAGATGTTCTCCAACATGTAAGTGACCCCATCAGAAAACTGATGGCCTGTCCATTTTCTAGATTCTGCGCTAGAAGGCCGAGGCGGTCACCCATCCAAACCACCCCAGAGGAAGGCCTCAAATGTCTGCATCCTGGGAACAGAATGCAGTCCTTGTGGAAAATGCTCAGAGACTTTACAGCCAGCAAGGAGCCTCCTCGGATCAAAGGAATCCTTGTCTGGATACTGAGCAGGACAAAGGGCAGACAAGGGAAAAAGCGTGTGTGAGAGGGGACGCTTGTAGTCTGTCTGAAGGGGGTCACCCAGATGGTGCCACCCACAGCTCCCTGCAGCTTGGATCCCTACTGGGGGCAATAAATTTATTTATTTATATTAATGTCTTTCTCCCCCTCCAGAATTGTTGTGGGCAGGGAATGAATCTGTTTATTGTTATAGCGTACTGTCCCAAACGCTTAGAACAGTGCTCTGCACTCAGTAAGCGCTCAATGAATATGACTGCATGAATGAATGGTAAGTCATCATCAATCGTATTTATTGAGCGCTTACTGTGTGCAGAGCACTGTACTAAGCGCTTGGGAAGTACGAATTGGCAACATATAGAGACAGTCCCTACCCAACAGTGGGCTCACAGTCTAAAAGGGGGAGACAGAGAACAAAACCAAACATACTAGCAAAATAAAATAAATAGAATAGATATGTACAAGTAAAATAAATAGAGTAATAAATATGTACAAACATATATACATATATACAGGTGCTGTACATACTCTCTCAAGCACTTAGAACAGTGCTCTGCGCTCAGTAAGCGCTCGATGAATATGACTGCATGAATGAATGGTAAATAAACCTTATTGAATCCCGCCTAAAGACCGCCTACTGAATTTTGAGTGTTGCCACTATGGGTGAGCCTCTCAGTGAACTGAAAATACTGAACAAAACGTAATTGCAAAGTGCTCCATATAAGTAGCCCCATGTATTTACTATTTTAATATGCATAGTTGTGAATAAAGCATAAATTTCCCCCTACTTATTTAATCCCACATATTGAGCTGGGGAAACGGGGTAGTGGTCTTGCTGGCTTTTTGATGTGAAGCGTGGCTTGCGGGTGCTGCTCATTCATCCATCCATTCAATTATATTTATTAAGCGCTTACTGTGTGCAGAGCACTGTACTAAGCACTGGGAAGTACAAGTAGGCAACATATAGAGACGCTCCGTACTCAACAGGAAAAATTAACTGCAACTTCTGTAATGTGTTCAAGTCTCTCAGTGAAACGGAAAGTTGGACACTGTTACCCTCTCAGCAGACTTCTAGTCTTTAAGCTCCTAGGGAGCAGGGAATGTTTCCCCCATCTCTGTTGTATTGTACTCTCCCAAGGTCATAGTACAGTGCTCTCCACACAGTAAGAGCTCAGTAAATACGACTGTTGATTGATTGATGAACAGTGAAGCAGCTTAGAGAAGCGGCGTGGCTCATTGGAAAGAGCCCGGGCTTTGGAGTCGGAGGTCATGGGTTCAAATCCCAGCTCCGCCAATTGTCAGCTGTGTGACTTTGGTCAAGTCACTTAACTAACTTCTCTGGGCCTCTGTTACCTCATCTGTAAAATGGGGATGAAGACTGTGAGCCCCCCGTGGGACAACCTGATCACGTTGTAATCTCCCCAGCGCTTAGAACTGTGCTTTGCACATAGTAAGCGCTTAATAAATGCAATTAAAAAAAAACCAGTGCTTGGCACATATAATAATAATAATAATGATGGTATTTGTTAAGCGCTTATTATGTGCCAGGCACTGTACTAAACGCTGGGGTGGATACAAACAAATTGAGTTGGACACAGTCCCTGTCCCGCAATGGGCTCACACTCTTAATCCCCGTTTTTTACAGATGAGGTAACTGAGGCCCAGAGAAGCTAAGTGACTTGCCCGGGGTCACATAGCAGACAAGCAGCGGAGCCAGGATTAGAACCCATGACCTTCCGACTCCCACATAGTCGGAAGCCATGCTGCTTCTCCACATAGTAAGCACTTAATACTATCATTATTATTGACATGATCTTTGGGACCCTCTGCTTATGGGGAGACCCTGGACCAGAGATATCAGCTCCATGACGGCAAGTGGAGAGTCCCTACAGCTTTTAGTATATAATAGGCTAGCTATGGTTCTGAGGGGCCTTTCCGCTATCACCGCAATCAATCAATAGTACGTATTGAGCGCTTACTGCGTGCAGAGCACTATACTAATCGCTTGGGAGAGTACACTATAACAGAGTTGGTAGACACATTCCCTGCCCAGGAGGAGAAGCCGTGTGACCTAGTGGATAGAGGACGGGCCTGGGCGTCAAAAGGACCTGAGTTCTAATCCCCGCTTTGCCACTTGTCTGCTCTGTGACCTTGGGCAATTCACTTCACTTCTCAGTGCCTTAGTAACCCCATCTGTAAAATGGGGATTAAGACTGTGAGCCCTTGTGGGACCGGGACTGTTTTGATATCCGCCTCCCCCTTCTAGACTGCAAGCCCGTTGTGGGCAGGGATTGTCTCTCTTTATTGCTGAATTGGTCTTTTGAAGCACTTAGTACAGTGCTCTGTACTCCCTTCAAGGCCCTACTGAGAGCTCACCTCCTCCAGGAGGCCTTCCCAGACTGAGCCCCTTCCTTCCTCTCCCCCTCTTCCCCCTCTTCATCCCCCCCATCTTACCTCCTTCCCTTCCCCACAGCACCTGTATATATGTATATGTTTGTACATATTTATTACTCTATTTATTTATTTATTTATTTTACTTGTACATATCTATTCTGTTTATTTTATTTTGTCAGTGTGTTTGGTTTTGTTCTCTGTCTTCCCCTTTTAGACTGTGAGCCCACTGTTGGGTAGGGACTGTCTCTATATGTTGCCAATTTGTACTTCCCAAGCGCTTAGTACAGTGCTCTGCGCATAGTAAGCACTCAATAAATACGATTGATGATGATGATGATGATGATGATGATGATGCTCTGCACACAGTAAACACTTAGTAAATACGATTGAATGCATGAATGAATGAACCTGATTAGATTATATCTACCCAGGGCTCAGAATAGTGCTTCATACATAGTAAGGGCTTAACAAATACCATCATCATCAAGGAGCTTACAATCTAGAGGAGGCCAAGCCTCCTCATCCTCAGAGTCAGACATGCTGTCTCGGGGGCGGTAGGTGCCATCATCAGCATCATCAATCGTATTTATTGAGCGCTTACTATGTGCAGAGCACTGGAAGTACAAATTGGCAACATATAGAGACAGTCCCTACCCAACAGTGGGCTCACAGTCTAAAAGGGGGAGACAGAGAACAAAACCAAACATACTGACAAAATAAAATAAATAGAATAGTTATGTACAAATAAAATAAATACATAAATAAATAGAGTAATAAATATGTACAAACATATATACATATATACAGGTGCTGTGGGGAAGGGAAGGAGGTAAGATGGGGGGGATGGAGAGGGGGACGAGGGGGAGAGGAAGGAAGGGTGCAGTCATGCAGCAATTTTATAAGCAGAATCCATTTTTGGCTAAAGCGACTGCCGCCAAGAACCGATGAGCACCACAGATCAGTGGCCAGCGGCCAGGAGAGCCTCATCAATAGCCACTGGAGTCTGCGTCGTCCATGCTAGCCAGCTTTTTTGAGGATTCCTGCTAAACCTTTTCACCACGTGAAATGCTCTAGGAGGTTGATTCCTCCATCAATCCGAGCAAGCATCATGGTTCATACTTTCTTAAGAATGGTATCTTTTAAGCACTTACTTTGTATCAGACACTGTATTAAGTGTTGAGGTAGTTACAACACTGTGTGGGGATCAACAAGTAATAATTTTTTATTATTAGCATGGCCTAGTGGAAAGAACCCACGCCTAAGAATCAGGAGGTCATGGGTTCTAATCCTGACTCCGCCACTTGTCTGCTGTGAGACCTTGGGCAAGTCACTTCACTTCTCTGTGCCTCAGTTACTTCATCTGTAAAATGGGGATTGAGACTGGGAGCCCCACATGGAACAGGGACTGTGTCCAACTCGATTTGCTTGTATCCGCCCCAGTGCTTAGTACAGTGACTGGCACATAGTAAGTGCTTAACAAAGACCATTATTATTATTGTTATTATTATTGTTATTATTATTATTATTATTATTATCATATTTGCTAAGTGCTTACCATGTGCCGAACACTGTACTAAACTTAGGAGTAAATATAGTATGTTCAAACTGGACATGGTCCCTGTCCCAAATATTCTTGAATAACTGAATAAAATTGAACATTAATACTGGCATTAAAAAAACTCAGCATAATGGGAATGTGGGAAACATTAATTGTCCACTGAAGTGTTGTGTGTTTTGTGCATTGATTTTGTGGTGACTCCGGCACCTTTTTGTAAATTGTAGTCCCTTTGAGTTCCTTTTTGATGATTTAAAAGAATTATGGATCTTCAGCTGGATGAGGAAACAACAGTTATTAATCTGCCAATTTGATTTGGTCTTTTATTCTGGAGGTAAACAGGATATGACCAGAATGTGTACATTAATTTTGGCTACTCCTACCATGTACGTATGATTTTTTTGATGGTGTTTGTTAAGCAGTTACTACGTGCCATGAACTATACTAAACACTGAGGTGGAAACAAGCAATTTGGGTTAGACACAGTCCCTGTCCCACATGAGGCTCACAGCCTCATTTCCCATTCCACAGATGAGGTAACTGAGGCACAGGGAAGTGAAGTGATTTGCCCAAAATTACAGAGCAGATATGCAGAGGAACCAGGGTTAGAACATAGGTCCTCTGATTTCCAGGCTCATGCTCTTTCTACGACGCCGTGCTGCTTCTCTGGATTATTGATTAGGATCAAAGATATATCATATCCATCAGTTTCCCAATATCTAGTAAAATAATCTGGCCCAATCATTATTTCATTAGCTGATCATTGACTCCTATCCTGTTGGTAGTCACTAATATTTATCTCCTCTTCCAAGTTGCCTCTAAACGCAATTAAAAAATGGGGACAATGGAAATGACAGAAAACGTCATTGAATCTGGAATATATTTATGAATGGAATAGTAATGACGGTATTTACTAAGTGGCTACTTTGTGCAAAGCATTGTACTAAGCGCTGGGGAAAAATACAGGAGTGAGAATCAGACATGGTCCCTGGCCCATGAAGGGTTTCACAATCTAAGGAGAAAATGGTGCGATCTAGAAGGGAGGTGGGGAATACGAAAACTTGCCTGACATTGTCTGTATCGTCATCATTTTGCACAGTATCTTTTAAGTGAATGTAGTTTTCTATTCTTAACTACTTCCCCTTTATTCCAATAACATTGAGCCATTTGCTTTCTATTTTTGTGAACATCTCCCAGAACTGTTGAACGAGATGTCGAGTACAATGTAGGTGATTATACTGTCCCTTGTGAACCATCAGTGTGTACGTATAAAACTGCAGAGCAGGAATTTATTTTAGGATGAAGTAACCCAGTTTTGGGATCAATTTGGAAGTAAAAAGTGGTAGACATCTTCCGAGAGCAAAAAAGTAAGATATTGCAAAGCCTAATTCACTTGGTGGGTTTCAGCTCTCTGTACTAAATTTTGTTCCTTAGAATATAAAATGAAAATTATTTTAGACAATTAGGATTGCTACTTTGAGCTCAGGGAGCTAAAGAAATGTTCATGTTCTACTGAAGGAGTTTTTTCAGCATGTATAATTACTTTAAAATGATCATCGAAGGTTTTCTCTAGAGTCATTTAAAAACACTGAATGTAAGGGCTATATTGATGCGATATGGTCTATAAACTTAGAAGTATATTTAACTTAAGATTGGTTTTTTGATTGCATGTTAGAGTAGCTTGCTTATTATATTTATCATGGACTGAAGTTGTAGGAAAGGAATGCCTTGTCGGGGCCTGAAAGCAGTGAATTACCTTAATGGTAGATCTTCATTTGCTTTGAAGTCAGCTCCTTGTGGATGGAGATCATGTCTGCCTACTCTTTCAAGCACTTTCATTCATTCATTCATCCATTCATTCATTCAATCGTATTTATTGAGCGCTTACTGTGTGCAGAGCACTGTACTAAGCGCTTGGGAAGTACACGTCGGCAACATATAAAGACGGTTCCTACACCACAACTGGCTCACAGTCTAGAAGGGAGAGACAGGCAACAGAACAAAACATGCAGACAGGTGTCAAAATCATCAGAACAAATAGAATTATAGCTATATGCACATCATTAACAAAATAAATAGAATAGTAAATATGTACAAGTAAAATAAATAGAGTAGTAACTCTGTACAAATATATGCAAGTACTGATGGCATTTATTAAGCGCTTACTATGTGCAAAGCACTGTTCTAAGCGCTGGGGAGGTTACAATAATAATAATAATAATGATGGCATTTATTAAGCACTCACTATGTGCAAAGCACAGTGCTCTGCACACTAAGCACTCAATCAATACCACCGATGGATCGACTGATTGATTGACTGATTGATAATCTGTATTATAACCCAAGAGCAGTGGGGGCCGATGTAGTCCGTTACATTTATGAGAAGCAGCGTGGCGTAGTGAGTAGAGCACAGGTCTGGGAGTCTTTCATTCATTAATTCAATCGTATTTATTGAGTGCTTACTGTGTGCAGAGCACTGTACTAAGCGCTTGGGAAGTACAAGTTAGTCAGAAGGTCAGGAGTTCTAATCCCGGCTCCGCCACTTGTCTGCTGTGTGACCTTGGGCAAGGCACTTCACTTTTCTGGGCCTCAGCTCAGGTTCAACCTTCTCTCCTAGTCACTCATCCTATCCCGCCTGGATCACCGTACCTCGTTCTCGCCTGTCCCGCCGTTGACCCCCAGCCCACGTCCTTCCCCTGGCCTGGAATGCCCTCCCTCCGCACATCCGCCAAGCAGCTCTCTTCCTCCCTTCAAAGCCCTACTGAGAGCTCACCTCCTCCAGGAGGCCTTCCCAGACTGAGCCCCCCCTTTTCCTCTCCTCCTCCCCGTCCTCCCGGCCCTACCTCCTTTCCCCTCCCCACAGCACCTGTATGTATATCTGTACAGATTTATTACTCTATTTCACTTGTACATATTTACTATTTATTTTGTTAATGATGTGCATAGAGCTTTAATTCTATTTGTTCTGACGATTTTGACACCTGTCTACATGTTTTATCCTGCTGTCTGTCTCCCCCTTCTAGACTGTGAGCCCATTGTTGGGTAGGGACCATCTCTATATGCTGCCAACTTGTACTTCCCAAGCACTTAGTACAGTGCTCTGCACACAGTAAGGGCTCAATAAATACGATTGAATTACAGCATCAGCTTCCTTGCTGACTTTCCAGCCTCCTGTCTCTCCCCACTCCAGTCCATACTTCACTCCGCTGCCCGGATCATCTTTCTACAGAAACATTCAGGACATATCACCCGACTCCTCAAAAAACCCCAGTGGTTGCCCACCCACCTCCACATCAGACAAAAACACCTCACCATTGGCTTTAAAGTCCTCGATCATCTTGCCCCCTCCTACCTCACCTTGCTACTCAACTACTACAACCCAGCCCACACACTTCATTCCTCTAATGCTAACCTTCTCACTGTGCCTTGATCTCACCTATCATCATCATCAATCGTATTTATTGAGCGCTTCCTATGTGCAGAGCACTGTACTAAGCGCTTGGGAAGTACAAATTGGCAACATAGAGAGACAGTCCCTACCCAACAGTGGGCTCACAGTCTAAAAGGGGGAGACAGAGAACAGAACCAAACATACTAACAAAATAAAATAAATAGAATAGGTGTGTACAAGTAAAATAAGTAAATAAATAAATAGAGTAATCATCATCATCATCGATCGTATTTATTGAGCGCTTACTATGTGCAGAGCACTGCCGCCGATCCCTCACCCACGTCCTGCCTCTGTCCTGGAACGGCCTCCCTCCTCAGATGCAACAGACAGTCAATGTCCCCCGCTTCAAAGCCTTATTGAAGGCCCACCTCCTCCAAGAGGCCTTCCCTGACTAAGCCCTCCTTTCCTCTTCTCCCACTCCTTTTTGCGACGCCCTGACTTGCTCCCTTTGTTCTTCCGCCCTCCCAGCCCCACAGCACTTATGTCCATATCTGTAATTTATTTATATTAATGTCTATCTCCCCCCTCTAGACTGCAAGCTCGTTGTGTCTATTTATTGTTGTAATGTACTCTCCCAAGCCCTTAGTACAGTGCTCTGCACCCAGTCAATGCTCAAAAAATACAATTGAATAAATGAATTAATGAAACTGCACCCTCCTTGTGGGTAGGGAATATATCAATCAATTGTAATTTTTGTGTGCTTACTGTATGCAGCGTTCTGCGCTAAACTCTTGGGAACATGCGCATCTTGTACTTGCTTTACTTGCCCAGGTTCTTACCACTCTGCATTGCACAGTAAATTGCACTGCATCACTCAATAAACACCATTTAGTACTACTGTGGAGTCTTGAATACAATTTTAGAGAAATGGAAAAAATATCAGATGTGGATGGATGCTCGCTTTATTTCACTCAAAAAGATCAAAAGATAAAAATGCTTTCATGGATGAAGTTTTCATTTTTTAGGTCTTTCCAAGCATTTTGAAAACTTTTATAGTCATAAATCTATTTGCATAAAACTGACTGCAAAGAGCAATTAGTACTTTATTAATATGCAAATTTGGTCCAGTGCAAACACATCTATAAGAGTCTGTCTGGCTGGGCTAGAAACCCAGATGCTTTTATTTACTTTGAAAATGAGGGATTTGGTTAATGATGCTGTTGACAGGAAAACGTGAATAAATTTTATGATCAAATTTGCCAAGATCTACTAAAAATGCTAAATGCAGAATCAATTTTACTGATATTTTGTAATTCTCAACTTAATAATAAAATATTAAATTCAAAATGCTAGAGCTTTTTTTTTTTCCCAGGGAAACTAACCTACAGCAACACTTTCCCCCATATAAAATCATTTTTTTTCTAATTCGTCTGTCAGGGGATAAAAGTAATTCCATAACCTGTATGAAGAGTATCCTTAGTAGGAAGTTATTTGAGGAGCTGGTTTTACTTGGAATGAATACTGTAAATAAGTTTCAAAACCAAAATCGTCTCCGTTAATTACACTGAATTATTATTGTTATTATTATGTGCCAGTCACTGTTCGAAGCGCTGGGGTAGGTACGAGATAATCAGGTTGGACACAGTCTGTGTCCCACGTGGGGCTCACAGTCTTAACAGGCTAGACTAGACTATTCTACCGTAGATTTAGCACAGTGCTCTGCACACAGTAAGCGCTCAGTAAGTACCATTGATTGATTCATAGAACTGGGGCCTACAGCTGGGTGGTTATCATCAATCGTATTTATTGAGCACTTACTATGTGCAGAGCACTGTGCTAAGCGCTTGGGAAGTACAAATTGGCAACAATTTGGTTAGCAAGGCAGAAGCAGTTTGCTAAAGTAGAAACATCTTGACGTGGAAGGTGACTTGCAGGAATTTTTCGCCAGCAGTGATGAACGGGAACTCTCCTGCCGGATCGATCCGTCGGAGTAGCGAAATTCAGGAATGTGCTCTGCATGTTTGCAAAGTTTTTAACTATTGTTGCTGGATACAGTTCAAATTGCACCAAAGTGGAATGGTCTCCGGCAGTCCATCAATACTCTGTGAGGTTACTGTGAATGCTAATTTCTACTCTCCTGATTGTACATCTTCAGAATTGTGCCCATGACAAATACGAACAATTCGTTGTCATGACTCCTTTAACTTAGATAGGGAAAACCCAGTTTGCCAGAAAAATATATTTCAAATATCTCCATTTACTCTAACTTGCCAGCACTGCCAATACTATTGATGATAAATATCCTGACCTCCAGGTTCATGAAATTCAAGATATGATTTTAATCTACTAAATAGAAAACCACCTTCCATAATCATCCCATATCTATTCTATTTATTTCATATCATCAATCGTATTTATTGAGCGCTTACTATGATGTGCAGAGCACTGTACTAAGCGCTTGAGCACTGTACTAAGCGCTTGATATCATTTCATATCTATTTATTTTATTTTGTTAGTATGTTTGGTTTTGTTCTCTGTCTCCCCCTTTTCGACTGTGAGCCCACTATTGGGTAGGGACTGTCTCTATATGTTGCCAACTTGTACTTCCCAAGCGCTTAGTACAGTGCTCTGCACACAGTAAGCGCTCAATAAATACAATTGATGATGATGATGATGATGATCCCCCTTCTAGACTGTGAGCCCACTGTTGGGTAGGGACCGTCTCCATATGTTGCCAAATTGTATTTCCCAAGCGCTTAGTACAGTGCTCTGCACACAATAAGCACTCAATAAATACGATTGAATGAATGAATGAATGAATCTAGTTAAGTGACAGTTGTGCTAATGCATTATTAGAGATTAACCTAAGGGGAGAGCAGGAGGACATTGGCAATTCAAGGGGCACCCAAGGAGTTTTCTGGCTGGCAACCTTAAAAACTGTAAACTCTGTAGGCAGGGAATGTGTCTGTTTATTGTTGTATTGCACTCTCCCAAGTGCTTAGTACAGTGCTCTGCACACAGTAAGCACTTAATAAATATGATTGGATGAATGAGTGAACCTTCACTACCAGACTGAGTCTGTGTCAGGCCAAACTTCTGCCTGTTTGCCTCAAGAATCTTCCCCAGCAAAGCAGTCTAAGATTGTCTTTGACTCTTAGTCTTCCACTCAGCTCTATGGAGTGTTTCCCAAATAAATATCTAAAAATTATAGTCAGTGGCTTGAAAAATTACCCTTAATTGAGCAGCGAAAACAGTGCATCTAGTTCTGCTCTGTGGGTGAAATATATTTAGGGACTGTCTCTCCAGTCTCACAGAAGATCAGTCAATTAGTCAATAGTATTTATCGATTGCTTGGGTGTGGAGAACTGTATCGAGCTCTTGAGAAAGTATATTAGAATTAGCAGTAGACATATTCCCTGCCCCCAAGGAGTTTACAAAGCAGTATGGAAAACAGACCTCCAAATAAATTACAGATAAAAGGAAGAAGTAAAGAGGCTATAGGTTATGCTTAAGTAATAGGACAAATGAGATAGTTACAAAAGTGCTGTGGAAGATTGCAAATACTTTAAATGCATAAGTGAAACAGAAGTACCATACAGGCAATAGGGGAAATATAAAACAGGGAGATTAGAATTTAATTGGGAAGGTCTTCTGGAGGAAATGTGATTTCAAAAGGGTTTTGAAAATGGGGAACAAAATTAGAAGATTATCTTGTGAGGATTGAAAAGACCAAACTAGGGGGTAGTGGGAGAAGAGAGTAGTTAAATAGGAGGGGAAGAGTTTATAGAGTGCCATAAATCCAGTGGTCAGGAGTTTCTCCCGTAAAATGGAGATAAATAAGGGGTGGAATCCCTGCAAACAGCATAGGCAGATATTAAAGCTACGCTTATTATAAGTTGTAAAGCATCTTAGTAAGAACTAAAGTTGTGTTGGGAGAATTTTCCAGATGATCTTTAGCATATGCTAACTCCAACATTCAGGTCCCATGGCTATGTAGAATAAATTGAACAAAGCTGGACCTTTTACGTATAGCCGTCATGTTCTATTTGCAACGAATGGATCAAATGGAGCCTCTCCAGCTAGCACAGCCAGTCATTCCATCAGGAAGCACTCGGAATCTCGACGGACTTTTCACCGCAGCTAAATTTACTAATCTTTTGATGGTGTGGAATATTTTCAAAAGGTCTATCAAATTCTATTCTACGATTCCATTTGCTGTTCTGGACTTAATATTGGTACAGTAAGGCCCTTGTTTTAGCAAAGTAAATACTTTTTACCCCTTCCTGCTATAAAGAGGGGATGTCTGCATGTTCGTATTTTGGGAATTTAGGTTCATACCGAAATCATGCTAAGTTCATTCTGGGCAGGGAACGTTTCTGTTAATTTTGTTGCATAGTACTCTCCCAGGTGCTTAGTACAGTGCTCTGCATATAGTAAATGTAACATTGATTGATTGATTGATAAAGCTGGAAGGGATTAGCAGCCAGGAAGCCTCCCCCAACCTCAGTGAGAGACCCCTGCTTTAGAGCAGGATCACATAGTCTGCACACAGTAAGCACTCAATAAATACGATTGATTATAAAAGATAGTTTCCCCCTTTTGGGAGGCTAAATCTTTGACACCATGCATGAGGTAAGCTATTTACCTGTATGGTCTCGGGGTACACTAGCTGAAAGCAATCCAGCTGGAGGGGTGAAAATTGGGTGAATTAGGGTAACCTTATGAACTCTGATGGTTTGGGGTCAGTAATGGCCTAACGGTAGCAGTACAGTAGCAAGGCTGACACAGTGCAGGAAAAGGGATTTTGGTCAAAAGCTTTTTGAATACTCAGATTTGGAAGGAAGAAAACAGGGACATGGCACATTTCTTTCTTAAATCTCTAGGTGAAAGTTTAGGAAAAATAGGCCAAAACAGTCTTCAGTGTTATCAAAAACAATTCTATAAAGAAGCAATTACAAATAAATTTGATCACCTATGGTAAGGAAAACTATGCTTACTAAGTTAATTCATATCACTTGCTTTCACTATGTATTTTACATAGAAAGCAGGGAATTAGGGAGAGTTATTCCAACAACACTCATCTATAATAATAATTATTATTATTTGCTAAGGGCTTACAGTGTGCCAGGCACTGTACTAAGCGCTGGGATGGATACAAGCAAATCGGGCTGGACACAGTCCCTGTCCCACCTGGGGCTCACATTCTCATTCCCCATTTTAAAGATGAGGTAACTGAGGCGTAGAGAAGTGAAATGACTTGCCCAAGGCCGCACAGCAGACAAGTGGCAGAGCTGGGATTAGAACTTGTACATATTTACTACTTGTACATCGTGGCTCAGTGGAAAGAGCGCAGGCTTTGGAGTCAGAGGTGATGGGTTCAAATTCCGGCTCTGCCAAACTGTCAGCTATGTGACTTTGGGCAAATCACTTAACTTCTTTGTGCCTCAGTTACCTCATCTGTAAAATGGGGATTAAAACTGGGAGCCCCCCCATGGGACAACGTGATCACCTTGTAACCTCCCCAGCGCTTAGAACAGTGCTTTGCACATAGTAAGCGCTTAACAAATACCATTATTATTATTATTATTATTATTATTATTATTATTATTACTATTCTACTTGTACATATTTACTATTCTATTTATTTTGTTAATGATGTCATGTAGCTTTAATTCTATTTGTTCTGACGATTTTGACACCTGTCTGCGTGTTTTGTTTTGTTGTCTGTCCCCCCCTTCTAGACTGTGAGCCCGTTGTTGGGTAGGGACCGTCTCTATATGTTGCCAATTTGTACTTCCCAAGCGCTTAGTACAGTGCTCTGCACATAGTAAGCGCTCAATAAATACGATTGATGATGATGATCACAATGTGATGTCAGAAAGAACAGTTGTGTTCATTCGATTCATCGTCATCACCAATGTCAGTCAAACCACCTATATTACAATGCAAATGTTTTTACTTAATACATGGTTCATCATGCATGTAACCCATGTTATAGGAGAATCATATATATAAATTTTAAAATCTTGTCTTCACGTGTTGTCTTGATTCTCCTTAGGCTGAGTTTTCCCTAATGATACGCTCCTAATGGAGTAATTCCCCAAGATAAGCAATACGTAGCTTTGTCAGATATTTAGTTTGGTTTCCACAATTTAGAAAACATTGCAGAAACAAAAACAAATCTATGATAAAGTTATGTTTGTTTTTGGAAACAATGGCATCAACTTTATTTTCCCAGACATTTAATCTTCAGACTATAGGGTAGCTTATCCTATCTATAGAGCAGTCTCACTTCCAAAGTTCTCACACAGTTGGGTCTTCAGTAAAGATTTAAATGTATAAGTGGAAAGCTTTTCAGAATATCTTCATTTCTTTGAAACAAAGATCAGCTTCTTTGTGGTACACACTGAAGTGCATGACATCAGTACACGCCTTTATTAGTAATGAAATCTGCTTTGAATGTTTGATTTCTTCCTTCTGAATAGGTAGCAATAGAGTTGAATCAGTTCGCTCAATTCATTCAGTCAGTGTATTTAAAAAGTTAAATTGGATTAGGATTTTTTTAAAATATCTTAGCCTCTTTTGGGTGTCCTGTTGGGGATAAGTTTACCAGCTGGCAATGTTGAAATTAAGCCTCGCCAACTATGGGTTTCTCGGCCAAATATAATTCTAGCTTGTGTAGCAACGCCTCCTGCCGCTTTGTCCCTAGAGCACCAGAAGGAGTTACAAGCTGAAGTGTTTTCACATTTTCTATCTATATGCACAGGACGGACAAGCTCTGGGTGCGGTGTTTAGTCTGATGCCACCAAGATTTACTGCAAGGAGAATCACTTCGTAGTCGCAGCTTCAAATTGCTATGAAAAAGTTTGGTTATACTTAAGGAGGAAAAGTCTAGGTGTTGCTAACGATGAGTGAAGCGATCAGTCAACTAATGGTATTATTGAGCACTTACTGGGTGTGGAGCACTGGGATAAGCGTTTGGGACAGTACAATACAACAGAGTTGGTAGATATGGTCTCTGCCCACGAGGAGTTTACAGCCTCGAGAAGGAGCTTAGCCCTGTTCTCGTTGTCATCAGAATTTATTGAGTACCCACTGAATGCTTTCCTAACGCTGAAAACAATAACTTCTCAAAATAACCAGCTGGCTTTCTCTTTCTCTATGACTCAGAAAGAATCTTGAACATCCACCAAGACAGAAGCAACAAGACGGAAAAAGCTACAGTGGAGATTCCACGCTCCCAAACAGCCTTTCTCCAACTCCCACAAATTGCCTTGAAGAAGTCTTTTCTTGCAGTATTTTCGCTCTGCCCCCTGGTAAGCAGGAGATCTGCCAGGAACTTTAGTCAAAAGATAAAGCCCTCCTCGAAGCATTTTTGCAGGAAAACCAAAACAAACAGAACAGTGAGGCATTTTCCCAAAAATAAAGCAAAGCTGGGCAGCTTTCATTCAAGCCTAAAACATTTCTGATGTTTTCACAGCTTCGGGTGGTTTTTTTTGTTTTGTTTTAGTGGCACTTTGTTAAGCGCTTGTTGTATGTCAAGCACTATTCTAAGTACTGGGGTAGATACAAGTTAATCAGGTCAAACAGTCCCTGTCCCAAAAGGGGGTCAGTCTTATTAGGAGAGAGAAAAAGCATTGAGTTCCCATTTAACAGATGATGACACTGAGGCACAGAGAAGTTAAGTGACTTGCTGAAGGTTGCACAGCAGGCAACTGAAGAGCTGGGATTAGAATCTAGACCCTCTAACTGCTAGACTCATGCTCTTTCCACTAGGCCTACTGCTTCCTTTTGCTTTAAATGTGGGACAAATATCTTCTCTGGAGTAAGCTCCATAGCCTCTAGATCAATCCAGTTATGCCTCTGAATAGGCTTTTCTGATAAAAAAAATTCAGGTCAGTAAGTGCCTCCCTACACTCCAGACTTCATTAATACTGTGAATTTTCATAAGGTGATCAATGCAAGGTCCCTTTGTAACCAATTGAAGGCTTACTGTATGCAGAGCACAGTACTAAGTGCTTAAGGGAGCATAATACAATAGATTCTGTAGGCACAATTCCTTCCCTCCAGTTTACAGTCTAGTGGAGGAGCTTAAAGGATTATTTCCAATTTCAATTATCTTCCAAGCTCCCAAAATATCTTTAGTGGACTGCAAATTGGACCCAAGGTAGGAAACATGAGGAAATCCTCAATCCTACCGAGCGTGAGGCATTGTGCTGAGCATTTGGGAGAGTGTACTGGACGCAAGTCACACGATCTCTGGCCCCAAGGAAGGCAGCTTCTCTCTTCTTGTCTTATGCTGTCGAGTCGTCTCCGATCCAGAGCGACTCCATGGGCACATCTCTCCCAGAACGCCCCGCCTCCTTCTGCTATCATTCTGGTAGTGGATTCATAGAGTTTTCTTGGTAAAAATATGGAAGTGGTTTACCATTGCCTTCTTCTGCGCAGTGAATTTTGAGTCTCCACACTCGACTCTCTCCCACGCCGCTGCTTCCCGGCACAGGTGAGTTTTGATCCGTAGCCGATTGCCTTCCACTCGCTAGCCACTGCCCAAGCTAGGAATGGAATGGGAATGCCTCTGCTTGACTCTCCCTCCCTTTCCCAAGCCCTTGCTCTGCACACAGTAAGTGCTCAATAAATACCACTGATTTATTGAGTGAGTGAATCCTTGCTTGACACTTTTTAAATTCCATTAGCAGCCTCAAACCCTTCCCCTGGGGTCGGCCCCAGGGTTTGGCCTGAGTCCTTATAGTGGCACCGACCCCTGTCCCAGAGAGCACCATGGTGCTCGAAAAAAACAACACTTACTCTAGACCTATAGTACTTGTGCCAGGCCATTCATTGAATCGTATTTATTGAGCGCTTACTGTGTGCAGAGCACTGTACTAAGCGCTAAGCACTGTACTAAGGCCAGAGTTAGCTGCCCTGCCAACCCAGCTCAAGCAGAGAGCAGATTTATGAAGGTAGAGCCCTTTAACTCAGGCCACGTTCAAGAAGGTAGGCAAGGAAAATAATAATAATAATAATCATGGTATTTGTTAATAATAATAATAATATTAAAGCGCGTACTATGTGCTAAGCACTGTACTAAGCGCTGGGGCAGATGCAAGCAAATCGGGTCGGACACAATCCCACTTGGAGCTCACGGTCCCAATCTCCAAATTACAGATGAGGTGAGATAAGGCCCAGAGAAGTGAAGTGACTTGCCCGAGGCCACACAGCAGAGAAGTGGCGGAACCAGCATTAGAACCTGCGACCTTCTGACTCCGAGGCCCTTGCTCTATCCACTATGCCATGTTGCCAACTTGTACTTCCCAAGCGCTTAGTACAGTGCTCTGCACACAGTAAGCGCTCAATAAATACGATTGATTAATTGATTGATTGCCATGTCGGGGATACAGCTCTGCCTGGAAGAAGCGGCATGGCCCAGTGGATAGAGCACCTGCCTGGGAGTCAGAAGGTCTTGGGTCCTAGTCCTGGATCTTTCACTTGTCTGCTGTGTGACTTTGGGCAAGTCACTTAATTTCTCTGGGCCTCAGTTACCTCATCTGTAAAATGGAGATTAAGACTGTGAGCCCCACGTGGGATATGGACTGTGTCCAACCTAATTAGCTTGTATCTGTCCCAGTGCTTAGTATAATGCCTGGGACATAGTAAGCGCTTAACAAACACCTTGAAAAAAAAATGCTTGCTAAGTCCCCCGGACCATTTCTCCCAGGGTTTCAGCCAGGGGAAGGTGAGAGATTTCACTTCTCTTTGGGTTCCTGTAACTAGAGTCAAAAAATGGCCCACAGAAGAAATCCGGCCTGCCAAGTGATTTAATCGGGCCTGGCTGGGGCCTAGCCCCTTCAGCCTGTGGCAGGGGTACAGGGAACAGCTTTGCCGTAGATCTCATCAAGCGCTTAGTACAGTGCTCTGCACACAGTAAGCGCTCAATAAATACGATTGATGATGATGATCTCATCTGGCCAGCTGTGGCTCTGAGAGTAACAAGGGTGTGTTGGGGGGGAGGAAGAAGCGGGGCACTTCAGTGGTATCAACCGGATGCTTCCTCCTCTGCGGCTGTTTACTGTAGGCCTGGAGACAGTTACAGAAAGGGATTAGTTCCTGTGGGTCTAAATAATCACCCTTCCAAGAAGTAGAGATATTAGCTAAAATGCTGGGATCATCAGGGGACCAGGTCGGCTCCTGGAAGTGCCACTGCAATGAGCAATTAGCTTTCAGTTTGCCCTTTGATACTACCAGTACCTCTTAGAGGTAAATGATTTTACTCCATCCCTTCCCCCCAACTCTCCTTTAAAGCCCTTGCTGAGAAGGTGGTTTTGGTCTCTCTTCCGCGACTTTCCCAAATCAATCAATCAATCAATCAATCGTATTTATTGAGTGCTTACTATGTGCAGAGCACTGTACCAAGCGCTTGGGAAGTACAAATTGGCAACACATAGAGACAGTCCCTACCCAACAGTGGGCTCACAGTCTAAAAGGGGGAGACAGAGAACAGAACCAAACATACCAACAAAATAAAATAAATAGGATAGAAATGTACAAGTAAAATAAATAAATAAATAAATAAATAAATAAATAGAGTGATAAATATGTACAACCATATATACATATATACAGGTGCTGTGGGGAAGGGAAGGAGGTAAGATGGGGGGATGGAGAGGGGGACGAGGGGGGAGGCCCAAAATTTAATATCTCACTGGATTTAGTTTATTTGTCTCGCCCAACCTCTTAGCAGGGGACCACTGGGTTTCTTGGGACATAGTTGACATCTTATGTACTGTGTCTTAGCAAATCAGAATTTGCTAAGCTTTCTTAACTTGAGTTCTGGAAGGTTTAACTAGAGGTTAGTGAAAGGCAGACTACTATTCTCCCCATCTTCAAAGTGCTTCTGGAATCACAACTTAGTTCAGTGCTCCACACAAGATAGGTACTCAATAAGTACCGTCAATCAATTGATAAATGGAATTTGCTGAGAGTTTACTGTGTGAGCTCACCTCCTCCAGGAGGCCTTCCCAGACTGAGCCCCTTCCTTCCTCTCCCCCTCGTTCCCCTCTCCATCCCCCCATCTTACCTCCTTCCCTTCCCCACAGCACCTGTATATATGTATATATGTTTGTACATATTTATTACTCTATTTATTTATTTATTTTACCTGTACATATCTATTCTATTTATTTTATTTTGTTAGTATGTTTGGTTTTGTTCTCTGTCTCCCCGTTTTAGACTGGGAGCCCACTGTTGGATTGGGACTGTCTCTATATGTTGCCAACTTGTACTTTCCAAGCGCTTAGTACAGTGCTCTGCACACAGTAAGCACTCAATAAATACGATTGATTGATTGTACTAAGCAAAGAGTATAGTGCAAGAGTTGGTAGACACGTTCCCCGCCCACAGGGAGCTTACAGTCTAGAATACGAGACAGACATTAAAATAAGTTTAGGATATACACATAAGCAATCGTTTTCTCGCTTGTGTACATAAGTACTATGGGGCTGAGGGTGGGTGAATATTTTATGCTTAAAGGGTACTAATCCAAGATGCAGAAGGGAGAGAGAGTAGGGGAAAAGAGGGCTTCATTGGGGAAGGCCTCTTATCTCTCCGGTCGTTCTTTCTCAGTCTCTTTTGCAGGCTCCTCCTCCCCCTCCCATCCTCTTACTGTGGGGGTTCCCCAAGGTTCAGTGCTTGGTCCCCTTCTGTTCTCAATATACACCCACTCCCTTGGTGACGTCATTCGCTCCCACGGCTTCAACTATCATCTCTACGCTGATGACACCCAGATCTCCATCTCTGCCCCTGCTCTCTCCCCCTCCCTCCAGGCTCGCATCTCCTCCTGCCTTCAGGACATCTCCATCTGGATGTCCGCCCGCCACCTAAAGCTCAACATGTCGAAGACTGAGCTCCTTGTCTTCCCTCCCAAACCTTGTCCTCTCCCTGACTTTCCCATCTCTGTTGACGGCACTACCATCCTTCCCGTCTCACAAGCCCGCAACCTTGGTGTCATCCTCGACTCCGCTCTCTCATTCACCCCTCACATCCAAGCCGTCACCAAAACCTGCCGGTCTCAGCTCCGCAACATTGCCAAGATCCGCCCTTTCCTCTCCATCCAAACCGCTACCCTGCTAATTCAAGCTCTCATCCTATCCCATCTGGACTACTGCACTAGCCTTCTCTCTGATCTCCCATCCTCGTGTCTCTCTCCACTTCAATCCATACTTCATGCTGCTGCCCGGATTATCTTTGTCCAGAAACGCTCTGGACATATTACTCCCCTC
Organism: Tachyglossus aculeatus; assembly: GCF_015852505.1. Taxonomy (NCBI): domain Eukaryota; kingdom Metazoa; phylum Chordata; class Mammalia; order Monotremata; family Tachyglossidae; genus Tachyglossus; species Tachyglossus aculeatus. Next base: position 45,210,403 of record NC_052082.1, on the reverse strand, counting down.
CTCAAAAACCTCCAATGGCTACCGATCAATCTGCGCATCAGGCAGAAACTCCTCACCCTGGGCTTCAAGGCTCTCCATCACCTGGCCCCCTCCTACCTCACCTCCCTTCTCTCCTTCTACTGCCCAGCCCGCACCCTCCGCTCCTCCACCACTAATCTCCTCACTGTACCTCACTCTCGCCTGTCCCGCCATCGACCCCCGGCCCACATCATCCCCCGGGCCTGGAATGCCCTCCCTCTGCCCATCCGCCAAGCTAGCTCTCTTCCTCCCTTCAAGGCCCTGCTGAGAGCTCACCTCCTCCAGGAGGCCTTCCCAGACTGAGCCCCTTCTTTCCTCTCCCCCTCGTCCCCCTCTCCATCCCCCCGTCTTACCTCCTTCCCTTCCCCACAGCACCTGTATATATGTATATATGGTTGTACATATTTATTACTCTATTTATTTATTTATTTATTTATTTTACTTGTACATTTCTATCCTACTTATTTTATTTTGTTGGTATGTTTGGTTCTGTTCTCCGTCTCCCCCTTTTGGACTGTGAGCCCACTGTTGGGTAGGGACTGTCTCTATATGTTGCCAACTTGTACTTCCCAAGCGCTTAGTACAGTGCTCTGCACACAGTAAGTGCTCAATAAATACGATTGATTGATTGATTGATTGATTGATTGGAGGAGATGTGGTCTTAATAACACTTTGAAGTGGTCTGTTGGATATGGAGGGGGAGGGAATTTCAGGTCAAAGGGAGGACATGGGTAAGGGGTTGGCAGCGAGATAGATGAAATCGAGGCACAGTGAGTAATTTGGCAATAGAGGAACGAAGTGTGCAGACTGAATTATAGTAGGAAATCAGTGAGGTAAGATAGGAAGGGTGAGCGTAATGTAGGAGGGATGAGCTGATTAAGGGCTTTAAAGCTGTTTGATGGGAAGATGTTTCTGTTTGATGTGGAGGTGAATGGGCAACTACCTACTTACTATTCATGCTATAAAAGCTTTTTCCTACATTTCATAAAATCTCACTCAAATTCATCCTGAAGTAGGTAGGATTTATTATTCATTTTAATGGCTGTCTCCCCCTCCAAGACTGTTTTATTCATATTAATGTCTGTCTCCCCCTTTAGACTTTAAGCTCATTGTGGACAGGGAACATGTCAGCTAATTCTGTTGCATTGTGCTCTCCCAACTGCTTTGCACAGTTCATTATTATTATGGTATTTGTTAAGCACTTACTATGTCCCAGGCACCGTACTAAGCTCTGGGGTGGATAAAAGCAAATCGGGTGGGATTCAGTCCCTGCCCCACAGTCTCAACCCTTACAGATAAGGGAACTGAGGCCCAGAGAAGTAAAGTGAGTTGCCTAAGGTCACATAGCAGACAAACGGCAGAGCCGAATTAGAATTCATGACCTCCTCACTTCCAGGCCTGTGCTCTATGCACTACACCATGATGCTTCTCCTGATTAGACTGTGAGCCCACTTTTAGACTGTGAGCCCACTGTTGGGTAGGGACTGTCTCTATATGTTGCCAATTTGTACTTCCCAAGCACTTAGTACAGTGCTCTGCCCATAGTAAGCGCTCAGTAAATACGATTGATTGATTAGAAGCCAGGTCGCTGATTCCCAGGCCCACGCTCTTTCCACTAGGCCATGTTGCTTCAGTTCAATTCTGCACTGAAAGTTGTTCAGTGTATCATCCGTTCTTAACAACACTCTTCATCATCATCATCATCATCAATCGTATTTATTGAGCGCTTACTATGTGCAGGGCACTGTACTAAGCGCTTGGGAAGTACAAGCTGGCAACATATAGAGACAGTCCCTACCCAACAGTGGGCTCACAGCCTAAAAGGGGGAGACAGAGAACAAGACCAAACATACTAACAAAATAAAATAGAATAGATATGTACAAGTAAAATAAGTAAATAGAGTAATCATCATCATCAATCGTATTTATTGAGTGCTTACTATGTGCAGAGCACTGTACTGAGCACTTGGGAAGTACAAGTTGGCAACATATAGAGACAGTCCCTACCCAACAGTGGGCTCACAGTCTAAAAGGGGGAGACAAAACCAAACATACTAACAAAATAAAATAAATAGAATAGATATGTACAAGTAAAAGAAGTAAATAAATAAATAGAGTAATCATCATCATAATCAATCGTATTTACTGAGTGCTTACTGTGTGCAGAGCACTGTACTAAGCGCTCGGGAAGTACAAATTGAAAACATATAGAGACAGTCTAAAAGGGGGAGACAAAACCAAACATACTAACAAAATAAAATAAATAGAATAGATATGTACAAGTAAAATAAGTAAATAAATAAATAATCATCATCATAATCAATCGTATTTACTGAGTGCTTACTGTGTGCAGAGCACTGTACTAAGCGCTTGGGAAGTACAAATTGGCAACATATAGAGACAGTCTAAAAGGGGGAGACAAAACCGAACATACTAACAAAATAAAATAAATAGAATTAGATACGTACAAGTAAAATAAGTAAATAAATAGAGTAATCATCATCATCATCAATCTTCACCCACCTATAGTACCAGAAGACCAGAAAGCCACCTCCGTCCCATTCCAGATAATAAAACGGGAATAATCCTGACCCACAGCTAGTAGCTTTAAGGGGGAAGCAGCTGTAGCAGCAGGGTGAGTCGGGGTTGTGGTCCAGCTGCCCATCTGACCCCACGATATCTCCTGTGGCTGACCTTGCCTTCAATCAATCAATCAATCAATCGTATTTATTGAGCGCTTACTATGTGCAGAGCACTGTACTAAGCGCTTGGGAAGTACAAATTGGCATCACATAGAGACAGTCCCTACCCAACAGTGGGCTCACAGTCTAAAAGGGGGAGACAGAGAACAAAACCAAACATACTAACAAAATCAAATAAATAAATAGAGTAATAAATATGTACAAACATATATCCATATATACAGGTGCTGTGGGGAAGGGAAGGAGGTAAGATGGGGGGGATGGAGAGGGGGACGAGGGGGAGAAGAAGGAAGGGGCTCAGTCTGGGAAGGCTTCCTGGAGGAGGTGAGCTCTCAGCAGGGCCTTGAAGGGCCTTGCCTTCTTAGGTCGTTTCTATTTCTTCCTCCAAGGAGCCGCTGGAGTTGCTATAAATATGGCCTTCTGAGGCAAGGTCGGCCACAAGTAATTTGCACGGCCAGGGGAGCAGTAGGAAAGGTCTCTCTACGGTTGCAACTCCCTGCTGCTATTGCTGCTGTACCTGCTGGGATCCAAATGGGCAATAGTTGCAGGAAGCTTCCTGCCTCGCTCCTATAGCTCCTATTGTACTATGCGCTCAATACAGTGCTCTGCACTGGTACTGGGGTAGATACAAGCTGATCTGGTTGGACACAGTCCCTTTCCCACAGAGGGCTCACAGTCTTAATCCCCATTTTACGGATGAGGTAACCGAGGCGCAGAGAAGTTAAGTGACTTGCCCAAGGTCACGCAGCAGACAAGTGGCAGAGCCGGGATTAGAACCCAGGTCTTTCCAGACTCCCGGGCCGTGCCAGAAAAGCAGTGGAAAGAGCACGGGCTTTGGAGTCAGACGTCATGGGCTCGAGTCCCGGCTCTGCCACGTGTCTGCCGTGTGACCTTGGGTAAGTCACTTAGCTTCTCGGAGCCTCAGTTACCTCATCTGTAAAATGGGGATGATGACTGTAAGGCCCAAGTGGGGCAACCTGATCACCTTGTATCCCCCACCCCGGCGCTTAGAACAGTGCTTTGCACTTAGTAAGCGCTTAACAAATGCCGCCTTTTAGACTGTGAGCCCACTGTTGGGTAGGGACCGTCTCTATATGTTGCCAACTTGTACTTCCCAAGCGCTGAGTACAGTGCTCTGCACACAGCAAGCGCTCAATAAATACGATTGATGATGATGATGCCGCTCCTCTCATCGAATACCACTGACTGATTGCCCCTCTATGCCACTTCAGGGTATCTTTTTCCGGCGATTTCAGTTTGAAGCAGGCTCCCCGCTTTCCTCTTCCCTCACTCCCTTCTGTGTCACCGTGCCTTGCTCCCTTTGTTCTTCCCCCATCCCAGCCCCACGGCAATTATGTAAACATCTATCATTTATTTATTATTATTATTACTTATTCATTTATTTACTTATTTATTTATTTATTTATTTATTGTTTAAATCTAAATAAATAAATAAATAAATAAATAAATAAAATTTATTTATTTATTTATTATTATTATTATTTATTAATGTTTGTCTCCTCCCCTTTAGAAGGTAAACTCACTGTGGGCAGGGAATGTCTGTGTTTCCTGTAATATTGTACTCTCCCAAACGCTTAGTAAAGTGCTCTGCACACAGTCAGCACTCAATAAATACAATTGAATATAATAAATACAATTCCTCAACAGGAATAAGACTGGGGATAGAAGTCTAGTGGCAGGCAAGTGGATCCCTCACTTGTTCCTCTCTCCTGTTTGGGGTAAAGGCTTCCCTGGTGAGTACTGACAGTGTGTTTTAGGGGGAGATGTGATGGGAGAAAGTTGTATATATGTGTCTCTGTCACTCCTGCTTATGTCTAGCTGTCTGCCTGTCTCTGTCCCTCTCCCTTTCTCTCTGTCCCCTCTCTCTTTGCTTCTATCTTCCTCATGTCTCTCTCTTCCCTGTTTCTCTTTTCCCTTCCCTTCCCTTTCTTCTCTCTCTCCCCATCTCTCTCCCTACCTATCTAGCACTCTTTCTGTCTCTGTTTACTGCCTTTCCCCCGCTCCCCTCAACCCAAATCTGATATATGTTGCCAATTTGTACTTCCCAAGCGCTTAGTACAGTGCTCTGCACATAGTAAGCGCTCAATAAATGCGATTGATGATGATGATGATATCATTGGCCCCACTCCCATTGAAATCCCACACCCTGGAAATCCCGCTCCATGGACCTGTTTTTCATTAAGGAAAATATGGTCATTTTACATTCTAACAAAGTTTCACCTGTTATTTAAAGTAAAAAAAGTTAGACAATATAATCATGGAAAGGAGAGATTAAAATAGGCCACTGGAAGCAGTAGACATCCTATTCATTTAGATCAACAAGGCTGATGCGGTTCGTGGCCTATTTTTATTCTCTATTAATGGGGGCTGCAGAGAAGCCGGGAAAGTCCGACTTAGGCTCTATCTGGGAGTTTTTTTAGATATTTTATGCTATATATTTCAGTGTTTTTTTATCACCAGACTTACTTTAAAATCCACCATCCACCAGAATCAGCATGGCCTAGTAGATAGGGCATGGGCCTGGGAATTAGAGAAGGACTTGGGTTCTCTGTGCCTCAGTTACCTCACTTGTAAAATGGGGAGTAAGACTGTGAGCCTTATGCGTTCAACCTGATTGGCTTGTATCTACCCCAGCGTTTATTACAGTGCCTGGCACTTAGTAAGGGCTCAACAAATACCATTAAAAAAAAAATCCACCAGGACTGGGCTATCTGCTGCTTTTGCCTACCTCTTTACCCTCGACCAGCGCTGCTTCTTGGAGAACCCAAGACCCAAGTAAGGGACGTCTACGGAGGTCATCATGGCCCACAGCTACCTGAGTCTCCTCAGCCATCATCATCAACGTCATCATCAACATCATTATCATCATCGGGTTTTTTCATAGCATTTGTTAAGCGCTGAGATAGATACAAGTTAATCAGGTAGGAGACTGTCTCTGCCCACATGGGGCTCACAGTCTAAGTAGGAGGGAGAACAGGGACTGAATCCCCATTTTACAATTGAAGAAACTGAGGCACATAGAAGTGAAGTGACTTGCACAAGGTCACACAGCGGAGTCTACATTAGAACCCAGGTCCTCAGGCTCCCAGGCCCGTGGTTTATCCACTTGGCCACGCTGCTTTCCTTTAAGAGCTTTACTGAGCACTTACTATGTACAGAACACTATACTAAGTGCCTGGGAGAGAACGATACAACAGAGTTGGCGGACACGTTCCTGCTCACAGAATGGGGACTTCTTAGGCGTGTTGCACAGTCTTTTAGACTGTGAGCCCTTTTAGACTGTGAGCCCACTATTGGGTAGGGACTGTCTCTATATAATAATAATAATGGCATTTATTAAGCGCTTACTATGTGCAAAGCACTGTTCTAAGCACCGGGGAGGTTACAAAGTGATCAGGTTGTCCCACGTGGGGCTCACAGTCCTAATCCCCATTTTACAGATGAGGTAACTGAGGCACAGAGAAGTTAAGTGACTTGCCCAAAGTCACACAGCTCTTCTAGACTCTGAGCCCACCGTTGGGTAGGGGCCGTCTCTATATGTTGGCAACTTGTACTTCCCAAGCGCTTAGTACAGTGCTCTGCACACAGTAAGTGCTCAATAAATACGATTGATGATGATGATGCACTGGGGAACTGACCCCCTCACCTACTTTCCCCTTCTCCGTCTGGCCTTACTTATTAATAACAACAACAACAATAATACTAATGATAATAATAATGGCATTTTTTAAGCACTTACTATGTGCCAGGCTTTGTCCTAAGCGCTGGGATGGAGACTAACTAGTCAAGTTGGACCTAGTTCCTGTCCCACCTGAGACTCACAGTCTTAATACCCATTTTACAGATGAGGTAACTTCACAGAGGAAGTGAAGTGACTTGTCCAAGGTCACACAGCAGAGAAGCGGCAGAGATGAGATTGGAAGCTGGTCCTTCTGATTCCCAGGTCCATGTGCTATCAACTAGGCCACTCTGCTTCACTCTTTACTATTTCACTACTTCACTGTTTCTTCTCCTCCTTCTTTCTCTATTTTCTGACATCCTTTGCCACCGCCCGCCGACTCTCCTTCTTCCCCAGCATTCTTTTTCTTTTCTTTTCTTCTCCCTCTCCTTTTCTCCCCCCTCTTCTTTCCACCTCGGTCCTCTCCTTGCCTTTCCCTTTCTCCTCCCTCTGTCTCCTTTGACTCTCTCCGCGATCTTGGTCCTGCCCTTCAGGTAAAATGACTAGGCTTCCGATCACGCTGTCTGAGGTTCCCCAAACTGGCAGCAGAGTGAGATGAAAGGCTGGAAAAGTCTGAAATACTGAATAATATGGAATCGGTGTGGCCTAGTGGGAAGAGCCTGGGAATCAAAGGACCTGGTTTCTAAATTCCTGTTCTGCCACTTTTCTGCTTTGTGAACCTGGGCAAGTCGCTTAGCTTTTCTGTGTTCCGGTTTCCTTATCCTTAAAATTCATTCATTCATTCATTCAATCGTATTTATTGAGCGCTTACTGTGTGCAGAGCACTGTACTAAGCGCTTGGGAAGTACAAGACGGCAACAGGGAATCTCATACTTAGAATGAGAACCCTGGTTTGGGCAGGGGCTGTGTCTGACCTGAATACCTTTTATCTACTCCGGTGCTGACTACAGTGCTTGGTACATAATAATAATGATGGCATTTATTGAGCGCTTACTATGCGCAAAGCACTGTTCTAAGGGCTGGGGAGGTTACAAGGTGATCAGGGCGTCCCATGGGGGGCTCACAGTTGTAATCCCCATTTTACAGATGAGGTAACTGAGGCACAGAGAAGTTAAGTGACTTGCCCAAAGTCACACAGCTGACAATTGTTGGAGCTGGGATTTGAACCCATGACCTCTGACTCCAAAGTCCATGCTCTTTCCACTGAGCCACATTGCTTCTCTAATATATTGTTATATATATATGCTTCTCTAATACATAGTTAGCGCTTAACAAACACCACAATTATTGTCAGCCAGCCAGGCAGATATCCTGAAATTAGCATGCGTTTAGAGACAGGACTAGACAGGACTCCTTAATTTTTATTTTTTCCTCATGGCCCTGGAACTCTTATCATTCTGTCAGAATCTAACATTAGATTTGTCCCGTATAGCAATGGAGCCAAAATGATACTTTCAAAGAAAAGTGTTTCTCCCCTTAGCACATTTGCCTTCGTAGAAATGATCATATGTTCACACTGATCAATCTTTGTTGCTGAGAGAAATCCTACTTGCCTAATTTAGGGTGAGGGAAGGAAATCCTAATCTGAAGCGAGCAGAATGGGAAAAAACTTTATGACCAGATGACTAACTGCACTTCCTCTGGGTTTATTACCTCTGAAAACAGACCAGATAAGATGAGTGACATTATTAATAGAATCTGTCCGCATGTCACGCTTCACACATCGATTTAATTACCCATGATTTTTTTGGCAGACAAAAATGTAAAAAAAAATGCCAGCTGATAGACTCACTGCTCTTTCTCTGCTTTTATACATATTTGCAACTTATTTCTCCTTCTTCGCACTTCCTTCTCCCCATCCTTCCTCCTTCTCCCCATCCTCCCACCGCCCTCTTTTTCCATCATCTCAGGTTTAACTTTTTAAAAAAATGTCTTCGTTGTTCCCTGAGCTACGCTGACAATTTAGTGTTCTTTTTTTCCCAAGCTCGCACGCCTCTTCCATCAGTAAAATCTAGGTGGGAAAGTCAGGTAAGCTGGAATGAGTGATGATGACGATATTTGCTAAACGCTTACTATGTGCCAACCACTGTACTGAGCTCTGGGGTAGATACAAACTGATCAGGTCCCACATGGGGCGTGATGATGATGATGATGATATCTGCTAAACGCTTACTATGTGCCAAGCACTGTACTGAGCCCTGGGGTAGATACAAACTGATCAGGTCCCACATGGGGCTCACAGTCGAAGTAGGAGGGAGCATAAATATCGAATCCCCATTTTACAGATGAGGGAACCGAAGCACAAAGAAGCGACTTGCCCAAGATCACACAGCAGACAAGGGGCAGAGCCAGAATTAGAACCCAGGTCCTTTGACTCTCAGGTCTGTGCTCTTTCCACTAGGCCACACTGCTTCTCTGGACCCAGACGAACACCCCAACCATCCAACCTGAGAGTCCTGTTCTTGCTGGCTTGTTCTGTCTTAGTTTTACTAGGAGAAATGGAGCAATTACCATGCACTGAATACTTCCTTCCTTTCAGTTCACTTCTGTCAAGGAGATCTCTCTCTCTAGCACACAGATCACTGAGTTCAGGCCACCCCTTGGAGAATTGACCCGGTTCAAGAGTGAGCTAGTGGTGTTTCAGGACTCCCCATGGCAGGAGGGATTCCTGTTGCTCTTTATTCCCCTTTTCTCCCTCCTGACTTCATTCCCACTGCAGGAACACCACCGGACTAGGAAGGGCCCCCCTGAAATCTCCAGATCTCAATTCTCCTCACTGTGGGGTTCCTCCGGGGAGTTTTTGAGATGTCAGTAAAGTGGACTTGTAATAACGTTATGTGCTTACAAGATGTGAAGCACTGTGCCAAGTCCTGGAGTGATCCCATTTTTCCTGGGGTTTGGCCATGGAGTAGCCACAGTGTCCAATCAGGAGCAATCGGGAGCATTTCTCTGTGCCTAAGTTACCTCATCTGTAAAATGAGGATTAATAATAATAATAATGGCATTTATTAAGCGCTTACTATGTGCAAAGCACTGTTCTAAGCGCTGGGGGGGATACAAGGTGATCAGGTTGTCCCACGTGGGGCTCACAGTCTTCATCCCCATTTTACAGATGAGGGAATGAGGCACAGAGAAGTGAAGTGACTTGCCCAAAGTCACACAGCTGACAAGTGGCGGAGCCAGGATTTGAACCCATGACCTCAGACTCCAAAGCCCGTGCTCTTTTCCACAGAGCCACGCTGCTCCTCAAGCAGCGCTGCTCCTCAAGATTAAGACTGTGAGTCCCATGTGGGACAGGGACTCTGCCCAACCTAATTTGCTTGGGTCCACCACAGCGCTTAGCACAATGGCTGGTACCTAATAAACACTTAGCACATACCACAATTATTAGTATTATTATTTGGGTTTTTTCTGCATTGGTCAGCAATGCAATCTATTTGGTTTTGATCAGAACTAGAAGCAGTGTTGCCTCATGGATAGAACACAGGCCTGGGAGCCAGAAGGAGCTGGGTTCTAATTCCACTCAGCCGCTTGTTGGTTGTGTGGCCTTGGATAAGTCATTTAACTTATCTGAGCCTCCGTAACCGCAGCAGTAAAATGGGGAATAAGACTGTGAATCCCATGTGGGACATGGACTGTGTCCAACCTGATTGGCTTGTATCTACTCCTGCACTTAATACAGTGCCTGGCACATCATCATCATCATCAATCGTATTTACTGAGCGCTTACTATGTGCAGAGCACTGTACTAAGCGCTTGGGAAGTACAAATTGGCAACATACAGAGACAGTCCCTACCCAACAGTGGGCTCACAGTCTAAAAGCACATGGTAAACACTTGATACATACCATTAAAAAAGAACAACAAACAAACAAAAAACTGGCCTGGTGAGGAGCTTTCCGTGGAAAGTCTGAGTTAGTCTGGATCATTCTGGAACTGGGAACTTTTGGGATGACAGGGGCATGTTTGAGTTTGCTTCCCCAGGCCAGATCATAGTTCCATGAATCTGCAGATCAGAGATTGAATTGCATCCCCAGGAATTTGGAATTTGGGCTTAAATTTCCAGGCAGATCCCAGAGAAATAATAATAATAATAATAATAATAATAATGGTATTTGTTAAGCGCTTGCTATTTGCAAAGCACTGTTCTAAGCGCTGGGGAGGTTACAAGGTGATCAGGTTATCCCACGTGGGGCTCCCAGTTTTAATCCCCATTTTACAGATGAGGTAACTGAGGCCCAGAGAAGTTAAGTGACTCGCCCAAAGACACACAGCTGACAGTTGCCGGAGCTGGGATTTGAACCCATGACCTCTGCCTCCAAAGCCCGTGCTCTTTCCACTGAGCCACGCTAATGATAGTAATAATAACTGTTAAGCGCTTACTACGCGTCGAGCACTCTTCTAAGCATTGCGTTAGATAGAATTAATCACACTGGACACAGTCCCGGTCCCCCGTGAAGCTCATGGTGAAAGTAGGTGGGAGACAGGTGCTAAATTTCCATTTTACAGCTGAGGAAAGTGAGGCACAAAGAGGTTAAGGTCACCCAGCAGGCCAGTGGCAGAGCCAAGATTAGAACCCAGGCTCTCTGACTCCTAGGCTCAAGCTCTTTCCACTAGGCCAAACTGCTTCTCATTTCCCAAATTTCAAATTTCCCAAAGCAGAACCTAGCAGAGCTGCACTCATCATCGTCATCGATCGTATTTATTCAATCAATCAATCAATCGTATTTATTGAGCGCTTCCTATGTGCAGAGCACCGTACTGAGCGCTTGGGAAGTACAAATTGGCAACACATAGAGACAGTCCCTACCCAACAGTGGGCTCACAGTCTAAAAGGGGGAGACAGAGAACAGAACCAAACATACCAACAAAATGAAATAAATAGGATAGAAATGTAAAAGTAAAATAAGTAAATAAATAAATAAATAGAGTAATAAATATGTACAACCATATATACATATATACAGGTGCTGTGGGGAAGGGAAGGAGGTAAGACGGGGGGATGGAGAGGGGGACGAGGGGGAGAGGAGGGAAGGGGCTCAGTCTGGGAAGGCCTCCTGGAGGAGGTGAGCTCTCAGCAGGGCGCTTACTATGTGCAGAGCACTGTACTAAGCGCTTGGGAAGTACAAATTGGCAACATATAGAGACAGTCCCTACCCAACAGCGGGCTCACAGTCACAGTCGTTGCCCCTTTAGATCACAAACTCCTCACGGGCAAGAAATGAATATAACAAAGAAATGAATATAACAACGTAAGACTGCACTATAGAGGAACTTCAGAGGCACCATCCACTAACCAACAGAATTTAAGCGCTACATTTCACGCCTCGCAGAATAACACATAGTCGCTGACCATTTATTACTCTATTTATTTATTACTCTATTTATTTATTACTCTATTCATTTATTCTCGTGTCTCCATCCCCCCATCTTACCTCCTTCCCTTCCCCACAGCACCTGTATATATGTATATATGTTTGTACATATTTTTTACTCTATTTATTTATTTATTTTATTTGTACATATCTATTCTATTTATTTTATTTTGTTAGTATGTTTGGTTTTGTTCTCTGTCTCCCCCTTTTAGACTGTGAGCCCACTGTTGGGTCGGGACTGTCTCCATATGTTGCCAATTTGTACTTCCCAAGCGCTTAGTACAGTGCTCTGCACATAGTAAGCGCTCAATAAATACGATTGATGATGATGATGATGATTTATCACTCTATTTATTTATTACTCTATTTACTTATTTATTACTCTATTTATTACTCTATTTATTTATTACTCCTCTATTTATTTATTTATTTATTACTCTATTTATTTATTTTACTTGTACTTATCTATTGCATTTATTTTGTTAATATGTTTGGTTTTGTTCTCTGTCTCCCCCTTCTAGACTGTGAGCCCACTGTTGGGTAGGGACTGTCTCTATACGTTGCCAACTTGTACTTCCCAAGCGCTTAGTACAGTGCTCTGCATACAGTAAGCGCTCAATAAATACGATTGATTGATTGATTGATTGATTCTCAGCTAAGTCAACCAGAAACAACTAGGTTCCTGATGGCAGAGAAGCACCGTGGTCTAGTGGGAGTCAGAGGACTTGGATTCTAATCGCAGCTCTGCCACCTCCCTGCTGAGTGACCTTGGGCAAGTCACATAACTTCTCTGTGCCTTAGTTTCCTCATCTATTAAACGGGAGTTAAATACCCGTTCTCCTTCCCCTTTTAGACTGTGGGTACAGGGACTGTGTCCAATCTGATTATCTTGTCTGTGGTTCATAATAAGCTCTTAACAAACACCACCATTGTTATTATCTCAGATTTGGAAGAGACCCCGAGCGGTAATCTTATCCAGCACTCTGCCTCCAGGGTGGTGAATTTCTAAACCATTCAAGACAAGTGGCTAATTGTCTATCCATTTTTGAATAATTTCCAGGGATGGAGATGCCCCCTCCTCGCTGACGGTGTTTAATCCCACCAGAGGTATGGACATTATTCCTTACATGGAGAAAGAAGGGTGAGTGAATGGTAGCATCTTGGAGGGATCCAAGGTCCCCTCTACTTCCATTCAGCGATGGTCCGTTATTCTCTCCATCCCTGTAGACGTGGACAGGGCATGGAAGTTGAGTTTCAATCCGGTAAATGGGAAGTGTTAAAGTTGGGGAAGGGAAATGGCGGCAGCTTCAGAGAAGCAGCGTGGCCTAATGGATAGAGTGAGGGCCTGGGAGTGAGAAGGACTTGAGTTCTAGTCCCAGCTTCGCCACTTGTCTGCTGTGTGACCCTGGGTAGATCATTTTACCTCTCTGGGACTGTTACGTCATCTGTGTACTACAGATTAACTTGAAATGAATATCATTTGGTTAGTTTGACAGGTGCGGTGGTTTTTTGTCACATTTGAGGGTGATTATGATGACGATCATAAAAACAACGTTAAAACAACAGGTGATCCTCAGTCAAGTCACGAAGAATTTGGGATGGTGAAACTACACGGGGTACTACAGATTAATTTGAAATGAATATCATTTGGTTAGTTTGACAGGTGGACTTGGGATCGCCCCCCTTCTAGACCGTAAACCCGGTGCGGGCAGGGATCGTCTCTCTTTATTGCTGAATTGTATTTTACAAGCGCTTAGTACAGTGCTGTGCACACAGCAAACGCTCAGTAAATATGATTGATTGATTGAATGAATGAAGATCAAAAGAGGAGGAGAAAAAAGCAGCAATTTTCCCTTTTTGGTAAATATTTCTAAGTGGGTGGCACCCACCAGTCTTCCTTCTCACCATGTCCTTAATCCTCTTTGACCTCTTTCCCCTCCACCTTCACTCAGACTACTAAATCCTTTTGTGCGAGTGTAGTGTCCTTCAGGATTTAGAAAACCTCACCCCCAGCATTATTCAGAACTGGTTGGAGGGGAAGATTTACTTTCTTACAATCACTTCTGCCTCCATTTCCACTATTCTGGAGAAAGCCATTCACATCCTGGCAGGCTCCCGGCAACTGGGGCTACTTTCCTGGACACTGGGCTTTGGGAAGGTCCTGTCCGTCCAGGGAGTAGGACTCTGGATATCTGCTGTCACGTGACCCCAAGTGGGACAGGGACTGTAACCAACCTGATTAAATTGTTTCTGCGCCAGCGCTTAGTACAGAGCCTGACACATAGTAAGTGCTTAACAAATACCGTGATTAGTGGGACGGGGACTGTGTCCAATCCAATTGAGAAGCAGCGTGCTTAGAGGATAGAGCACAGGCCTGAGAGTCAGAAGGACTCCGCCACTTGTCCGCTGTGGGATCTTGGGCAAGTCGCTTAACTTCTCTGGGCCTCCGTTCCCTCATCTGTAAAACGGGGATTAAGACCATGAACCCTAGGTGGGACGTTCTTGCCTGTCCCGCCGTCGACCCCCGGCCCACGTCATCCCCCGGGCCTGGAATGCCCTCCCTCTGCCCATCCGCCAAGCTAGCTCTCTTCCTCCCTTCAAGGCCCTGCTGAGAGCTCACCTCCTCCAGGAGGCCTTCCCAGACTGAGCCCCTTCCTTCCTCTCCCCCTCGTCCCCCCTCCATCCCCCCCATCTTACCTCCTTCCCTTCCCCACAGCACCTGTATATATGTATATATGTTTGTACATATTTATTACTCTATTTATTCATTTATTTATTTTACTTGTACATATCTATTCTATTTATTTTATTTTGTTAGTATGTTTGGTTTTGTTCTCTGTCTCCCCCTTTTAGACTGTGAGCCCACTGTTGGGTAGGGACTGTCTCTATATGTTGCCAATTTGTACTTCCCAAGCGCTCTGCACATACTAAGCGCTCAATAAATGCAATTGATGATGATGATGATGATGATGATGATGACAGGGATTGTGTCCAAGCCGATTATCTTGATCTACCCCAGAGCTTAGAACAGTGCCTGACGCACAGTAAGCGCTTAACTAATACCACAATTATTATTATTAAATGGGTTTTACAAGTGAAATTCCTGCACGTAGTTTGCAATGTACCGCGCTCCTCCTAGTCTACTCACTCATTGCACCTTCGGTCCCAACAGGAACACAACTTCCAGGGACGAGACGACAGGAGTGGCACGGCATCACCGTCAATTCCTCCGTGTAGTTTCACCGTCCCAAATTCTTCGTGACTTGACTGAGGATCACCTGTTGTTTTAATGTTGTTTTTATGATCGTCATCATAATCGCCCTCAAATATGACAAAAAACCACCACACTGAAAAGCTTTGCAAACCTTTTAATCTATTCTGCTAGCTACAACTTCAGGCTATTAAAATGAACTTAAAAATCAATCCCCTGCTCCTTGTAACTGGAAGTAAAAGGTACTTCTAAGACTAACTGTAAGGAAGTAGTTTGATTTTTCCCTTTTCACTTCAATCTTGCTGTGGGTCCATGGTTTCTGAAGCAGCCTGGTCTAGTGGAAAGAGGACAAGCCTGGGAGTCAGAGGACCTGGGTTCTAATCCTGCCTCTGCCACACGTCTGCTGTGGATCTTGGACAAATTACTTAACTTCTCTTTCATTCATTTGTTCAGTCGTACTTATTGAGTGCTTACTGTGTGCAGACCAGTGTACTAAGCACTTGGTAGAGTACAGTATAACAATAAACCGACATGTTCCCTGTCTTGGACAAGCTTTGCCTCAGTTTCCTCAACTGGAAAATGGGGATTCAATCCTACTCCTTCCGACTTACACTGTGAGCCCCCCGTGGAACAGGGACTGTGTCCAACCTGATTAACTTGTATGCTTAGAACAGCATTTGACACTTAGTAAGTATTTAACAAATACCATGAAAGAAGTGATTGACACCTAGTAAGCGCTTCATAAATACCATAATAATAGTAATAATTAGTCTTTTGAGATTTTTCATGTTAAAGCCAAATTACATTTTTTTGTACAAATTTTATGTGGATACATTATGGAATAGCGGCCCAGGAATGATTTTTACAGCATGTAGCAATAAATTGAAACTAATATACAGCACCTCAAATTGGGGATTCTCAAAGTGATTCAACAAACATAATTATCCCTTCTTTCATTATCATTTAAGGGACAGTGCTAGCACTCAACTAGCGAAAGCTAAGTATTGTCCTATTTTCTTGTGTATTTACATGCATCTTTACCACTTATGTATAGTGCTTGCATATACTTACATATAGATCGGTGATGTATATTGATCTGGTATTTATTGATCTATATCCAGTCCCTATTTATTAAACCATTTCCTCATCTATTTCATTCTACCGTATTACTGTCCTCCCTCCCGCTCTCGCTATTTGTCATTAATTTGTGTCTATTACTTCCCCTATTAGATTGCAAATTCCTTGAAAGGAGGCAATGTATCTTTTGCTGTTGTTGTACTCTCCCATGTTATTAGTACGATGCACTGAACACAATAAGGACTCAGTAAATACCATTAATCAGTTGAAAAAGTGGAAATTGAGAAGGATTGACAAGATGCCTAAAGTCACAGGGCAGGACAGGGTTAAGGAAGATAACTGAGAATTATGATAATCAAATATAACAGTTTGTTGCAAATTACATATGATAATAATAAAAATAATAATAATAATAATAATGGTATTTATTAAGCACTTACTATGTGCAAAACTCTGTTCTAAGCGCTGGGGAGGTTACGAGGTGATCAGGTTGTCCCGCGTGGGGCTCACAGTCTTCGTCCCCATTTTACAGATGAGGTAACTGAGGCCCAGAGAAGTTAAGTGACTTGCCCAAAGTCACACAGCTGACAATTGGCAGAGCTGGGATTTGAACCCATGACCTCTGACTCCAAAGCCCGGGCTCTTTTCCACTGAGCCACGCTGCTTCTTTCAAAGGATTTTTGCATTTTGAAATTGTTTAACCATTTAAACAATGGGTAGTTTAAAGCTGTTCTGAGAACAAATTAAACAGGGTACAGCTATAAATTTTATCAAGCTGACACATATTAAATAATAATTGAGGTATTTGTTAAGCACCTACTATGTGCCATACACTGTGCTAAGCGCTGAGGTGGATACAAGCAACTCGGGTTGGACGCAGTCCCTGTCCCACACGGGGCTCACGGCCTCACCCGCCCATTTTACAGATGAGGTAACTGAGGTGCAGAGAAATTAAGTGACTGCCCAAGGTCACACAGCTGACAAGTGGCGGAGGCGGGATTAGAACCCATGACTGCCTGACTCTCAAGCCCATGCTCTATTCCCCTATGCCAAGCTGCTGCTCCTACGCCATGCTGTTTCTTCATATTATGACTATCAGTCAATCAGTCAGGCATCAACATTTATTGAGTGCCTACTGTGATCCGGGCACTGTGATAGACACTTGGAAATATACACTAGGAGAAGACACAATAAATCAATTATTCATTCAATCGTATTTATACAGGTCTTATACGTAAAATAGTACCAGGAGGGATGTATGTATGTATATGTATATATACATGTAGATATGTATATATGTTTGTACATATTTATTACTCTATTTATTTATTTATTTTATTTGTACATGTCTATCCTATTTATTTTATTTTGCTAGTATGTTTGGTTTTGTTCTCTGTCTCCCCCTTTTAGACTGTGAGCCCACTGTTGGGTAGGGACTGTATCTATATGTTGCCAGTTTGTACTTCCCCAGCGCTTAGTACAGTGCTCTGCACACAGTAAGCGCTCAATAAATACGATTGATGATGATGATTTATTGAGCGCTTACTGTGTGCGGAGCACTGTACTAAGCGCTGGGGAAGTACAAGTTGGAAACTTATAGAGACGGTCCCTACCCAACAACAAGCTCACGGTCTAGAGGGGGGGACAGACATTAATACAAATAGATAAAACAATCAATGACAGATATATATAGATAGATACATATGTGCCGTGGGGAGTCAATTAGTCAATCAGTGACATTTATCTAGCGCTTAGTAAAGTGCTTGGCACACAGTGAGCGCTTAACGAATACCATAATAATTTATTTATTAAGCACTTTATGTGTGTAGCGCACTGTACCAGGCGCTTGGGAAGGTACAACACAACAGAGTTCCCTGCCCACAGGGATCTTACAGTCTAGAGGGGAAAACAAACATTTAAATAGATTGCGGATACATATAGAAGTGCATATAAGACACAATCAATCAATCGTATTTATTGAGTGCTTACTGTGTGCAGAGCACTGTACTAAGCGCTTGGGAAGTACAAGTTGGCAACATATAGAGGCCCTGCTAAGAGCTCACCTCCTCCAGGAGGCCTTCCCAGACTGAGCCCCTTCCTTCCTCTCCCCCTCGTCCCCCTCTCCATCCCCCCCCATCTTACCTCCTTCCCTTCCCCACAGCACCTGTATATATGTATATATGTTTGTACATATTTTTTACTCTATTTATTTATTTATTTATTTTATTTGTACATATCTATTCTATTTATTTTATTTTGTTAGTATGTTTGGTTTTGTTCTCTGTCTCCCCCTTTTAGACTGTGAGCCCACTGTTGGGTAGGGACTGTCTCTATATGTTGCCAATTTGTACTTCCCAAGCACTTAATACAGTGCTCTGCACATAGTAAGCGCTCAATAAATATGATTGATGATGATGATGATATAGAGAAGGTCCCTACCCAACAGTGGGCTCACAGTCTAGACACAGGTCTTATATGTAAAATAGTAGCAGGAGGGAAAGCAGATTCAGGTGATTCAAAACAAAATGTAAAAATGAAAAAACAGACATATGAGTATTAAAGGTGTTTGATGGGATGATATGAGTGGGAGGGTAGGGATTAATTAGGGAAAAACTAGAAGAGGTGGCTTTTTTACGGTTGGCTTTGAAGGTGGGGAGAGGGATCTAAGGAGGGAAGGAAGGAAGGAAGGAAAATCGGAGACTCGGGGGTTTGGATTTTGTTTCCAACATTTTATATTGTCAAGATTTTAAATCGGTCTTTGGAGGAATTAACTCATGTTGGAAAAATACTTATCCACCAATAAAAGGTGCTCTAGGAGAGCCCATCATGTGGTTGAATAATAATAGTAATAATAATTAATTGTGGTATTAGTAAAGAGCTTATTCTGTGACAAGCACTGTTCTAAGTGCTGGGGTAGATACAAGAAAATCCAGTCTTAATTCTCATTTTACAAATGAGGTAACTGAGGCCCAGAGAAGTTAAGTGCCTTGCCCAAGGTCACACAGCAGATTTATGGCAGAGGCAGGATTAGAACCCACGTTCTCTGGCTCCCAGGCTCAGGCTCATGGGGAAGCAGCGCGGCTCAGTGGAAAGAGCCCGGGCTTTGGAGGCAGAGGTCAGGGGTTCAAATCCTGGCTCTGCCAGTTGTCAGCTGTGTGACTTTGGGCAAGTCACTTAACTTCTCTGGGCCTCAGTTACCTCATCTGTAAAATGGGGATTAATCTTGTGAGTCCCACATGGGACAACCTGATTACCTTGTATCCCCCCAGCGCTTAGAACAGTGCTTTGCACATAGTAAGCGCTTAATAAATACCATCATCATCATCATGCTCTTTCCTTTAGGCCACGCTGAGTTTGCAGAAGGAGGCTCAGGTATTTGAACTAATTTAGTTCTCCTTTATTCAAGATTTTGAATCCCTCCCCTTCCATACACGCCAGACCGTCTCTCTCTCCCCCTTCAAAACATTATTAAGGTCATATCTCCTTCAATCAATCAATCAATCAATCGTATTTATTAAGCGCTTACTGTGTGCAGAGCACTGTACTAAGCGCTTGGGAAGTACAAGTTGGCAACATAAGAGGCCTTCCCTTGAGAAGCAGCGTGGCTCAGTGGAGAGAGCCCGGGCTTTGGAGTCGGAGGTCATGGGTTCAAATCCCAGCTCCGCCAAATGTCAGCTGTGTGACTTTGGGCAAGTCACTTCACTTCTCTGGGCCTCAGTGACCTCATCTGGAAAATGGGGATCAAGACTGTGAGCCCCCCGTGGGACAACCTGATCACCTTGTAACCTCCCCAGCGCTTAGAACAGTGCTTTGCACGTAGTAAGCACTTAATAAAAGCCATCATTATCTCCTTCCCTTCCCCACAGCACCTGTATATATATTTGTACATATTTATTACTCTATTTATTTATTTTACTTGTACATATCTTTTCTATTTATTTTATTTTGTTAGTACGTTTGGTTTTGTTCTCCGTCTCCCCCTTTTAGACTGTGAGCCCAATGTTGGGTAGGGACCGTCTCTATATGTTGCCAATTTGTACTTCCCAAGCGCTTAGTACAGTGCTCTGCACACAGTAAGCGCTCAATAAATACGATTGATGATGATGATGATGATGATGATGAAGCCCTCTTTTCCCTTGCTTGCTCTCAATCGATCGATCAATCAGTGGTATTTATTGAGCACTTACTATGTGCAGAGCTATGTACTAAGCACTTAGGAGAGTACAATTCCCTGTTCATAATGAACTTACAGTCTAAATGGGGAGAAAGCCCTCCCTCTGCCCATCCGCCAAGCTAGCTCTCTTCCTCCCTTCAAAGCCCTACTGAGAGCTCACCTCCTCCAGGAGGCCTTCCCAGCTTAAGCCTCCTCCTTCCTCCCCCCTCCCCATCCCCTCCACCCTACCTCCTTCCCCTCCCCGCAGCACCTGTATATATGTTTGCACAGTTTTATCATTTTATTATTTATTTTACTTGCCCATATTTACTATTCTATTTATTTTGTTAATGATGTACATCTAGCTTTACTGCTATTTATTCTGACGACTTGACACTTGTCCGCAAGTTTTGTTTTTTTGTCCGTCTCCCCCTTCTAGACTGTGAGCCCGTTGTTGGGTAGGGACCGCCTCTATATGTTGCCAACTTGTACTTTCCAAGCGCTTAGTACACAGTAAGGGCTCAATAAATACGATTGATGATGATGATGATGATGATGATCCCCCTTCTAGACTGTGAGCCCACTTTTGGGTAGGGACCGTCTCCATATGTTGCCGACTTGTGCTTCCCAAGCGCTTCGTACAGTGCTCTGCACACAGTAAGCGCTCGATAAATACCATTCAATGATTGAATGAATATGAATAAATAATTTATAATATATTATTAAAGATATGTATGTAAGTGCCGTGGGGTTGGGGATGGGGTGAATGTCAAATGTCCGGAGGGCACAGGTGATGCAGAAGGGAGAGTGAACGGGGGGGAAAGAAGGCTTCATTAGGGAAGGCTTCTTGGAGGAGATGTGACCTTAATAATTCTTTGAAGGTGGAAATAGTGGTGGTCTGGCATATTCATTCATTCATTCGTTCATTCATTCATTCATTCTTATTAATCAGGTTACCTCGTATCTCCTCCAGTGCTTAGAACAGTGCTTGGCACATAGTAAGCGCTTAATAATAATGATGATAGCATTTATTAAGCGCTTACTCTGTGCAAAGCACCGTTCTAAGCGCCGGGGAGGCTACAAGGTTATCAGGTTGTCCTACGTGGGGCTCACGGTCTTCATCCCCATTTTACAGATGAGGGAACTGAGGCCCAGGGAAGCGAAGTGACTTGCCCCAAGTCCCACAGCTGACAAGTGGCAGAGCCGGGATTTGAACCCATGACCTCTGACTCCAGAGCCCGGGCTCTTTCCACTGAGCCACGCCGCTTCTCTTCGCTTAACAAATACCATTAATATTATTATTATTATTGTTATTATTATTATTATTAAGGTAATCAGGTTGTTCCACGTGGGGCTCACAGTCTTCACCCCCATTTTCCAGATAATAATAGTAATAATGACGGCATTTATTAAGCACTTACTATGTGCCAAGCACTGTTCTAAGCGCTGGGGAGGTTACAAGGTGATCAGGTTGTCCCACGGGGGGCTCACGGGCTTCAGCCCCATTTTCCAGATGAGGCCCAGAGAATAATAATAATAATAATAATAATAATAATGGCATTTATTAAGCGCTTACTATGTGCAAAGCACTGTTCTAAGCGCTGGGGAAGTTACAAGGTAACTTCTAGACTGTGGGCTCACAATCTAGAAGAGGGGAAGGGAATTCCAGGTTAGGGAGAGAAACTGCATCGTCTTTGCACTTGGATCTGTGACGTTTGGACATTCGATATTTGTCCCATCCGCAACCCCGCAGCACTTATGTACATATTTTTAAATTATATAAGTGATTTATTTATATTAATGTCTGTCTCTCCCTCTAGACTGGCAGCTCGTTATGGGCAGGGGACGTGCCAGCTAATTCAGCAGTATTGTAATATTAATAATAATAATAATGGTATTTGTTAAGCGCTTACTATGTGCCAAGCACTGTTCCAAGCGCTAGGTTAAATACAAATTAAAATAGAGAAGCAGCGTGGCTTAGTGGCAAGAGTGGCTTAGTGGCTTAGTGGCTTAGTGGCTTGGGAGTCAGAGGTCATGGGTTCTAATCCCCCCTCTGCCACTTTGGTGTGTGACCTTGGGCATGCCACTTAACTTCTCTGAGCCTCAGTTACCTCATCTGGAAAGTGGGGATGAAGACTGTGAGCCCCACGTGGGACAACCTAATTACCTTGTATCTCCCTCAGTGCTTAGAACAGTGCTTGGCACATAGTAAGCGCTTAACAAATACCATTATTATTATTATTATTAATAAGGTAATCAGGTTACCTTGTACGTCCCCCAGCGCTTAGAACAGTACTTGGCACATAGTAAGCACTTAACAAACACCATAATCATTATTATTATTATTAAGGTAATCAGGTTACTTTGTATCTTCCCCAATGCTTAGAACAGTGCTTGGCACATAGTAAGTGCTTAACAAATACCATCATTATTATTATCAATAATAATAATATTATTGATAATAATAATCAGGTTACCTTGTATCTCCCCCAGTGCTTAGAACAGTGCTTGGCACCTAGTAAGCGCTTAACAAATACCATTATTATTATGATTATTATCATTATTATTATTATTATTATTATTATTATTATTATTAAGGTAATCAGGTTGTTCCACGTGGGGCTCATAGTCTTCACCCCCATTTTCCAGATAATAATAATAATGACATTTATTAAGCGCTTTATTAAGCACTGTTCTAAGTACTGGGGAGGTTACAAGGTGATCAGGTTGTCCCACGGGGGGCTCACAGTCTTCAGCCCCATTTTCCAGATGAGGCCCAGAGAATAATAATAATAATAATAATAATAATAATAATAATAATAATAATAATGGCATTTATTAAGCGCTTACTATGTGCAAAGCATTGTTCTAAGCGCTGGGGAAGTTGCAAGGTAATCAGGGTGTCCCCCGGGGGGCTCATGGTCTTCATCCCCATTTTCCAGATGAGGCCCAGAGAATAATAATAATAATAATAATAATAATAATAATAATGGCATTTATTAAGCACTTACTATGTGCAAAGCATTGTTCTAAGCGCTGGGGAAGTTGCAAGGTAATCAGGGTGTCCCCCGGGGGGCTCACGGTCTTCATCCCCATTTTCCAGATGAGGCCCAGAGAATAATAATAATAATAATTATAATAATAATAATAATAATGGCATTTATTAAGCGCTTACTATGTGCAAAGCATTGTTCTAAGCGCTGGGGAAGTTGCAAGGTAATCAGGGTGTCCCCCGGGGGGCTCACAGTCTTAATCCCTATTTAACAGATGAGGTAACTGAGGCACAGAGAAGTTAAGTGACTTGCCCAAAGTCACACAGCTGACAATTGGCAGAGTGGGGATTTGAACCCATGACCTCCGACTCCAAAGCCCGGGCTCTTTCCACTGAGCCACGCTGCTGAAATGACTTGCCCAAAATCACACAGCTGACAACTGGCAGAGCCGGGATTTGACCCCATGACCAGAGGAGGGAACTGAGGCCCAGAGAAGTGAAGTGACTTGCCCAAGGTCACATAGGAAGGTCATTCATTCATGTCCTATTTATTGAGCGCTGACTGTGTGCAGAGCACCGTACTAAGCGCTTGGGAAGCCCAAGTCGGTAACATCTAGAGACGGTCCCTACCCAACAACGGGCTCACAGTCTAGAAGGGGGAGATAGCCGACAAAGCAAAAACATGGAGACAGGTGTCAAGAATGAATAATAATAATAATAATAATAATGGCATTTGTTAAGCGCTTACTAAGTGCAAAGCACTGTTCTAAGCATTAGGGAGGTTACAAGGTGATCAGGCTGTCCCACGGGGGGCTCGCAGTCTTCATCCCCATTTTCCAGATGAGGGAACTGAGGCCCAGAGAAGTGAAGTGACTTGCCCAAAGTCACACAGCTGGCAAGTGGCGGAGTCGGGATTCGAACCCACGACTTCTGACTCCCAAACCCGGGCTCTTTCCACTGAGCCACGCTGCTTCTCGGAATTCGTTCATTCATTCATTCAATCGTATTTATTGAGCGCTTACTGTAGTAGGCCCTGCTGAGAGCTCACCTCCTCCAGGAGGCCTTCCCAGACTGAGCCCCTTCCTTCCTCTCCCCCTCGTCCCCCTCTCCATCCCCCCATCTTACCTCCTTCCCTTCCCCACAGCACCTGTATATATGGATATATGTTTGTACATATTTATTACTCTATTTATTTATTTATTTTATTTGTACATATCTATTCTATTTATTTTATTTTGCTAGTATGTTTGGTTTCGTTCTCTGTCTCCCCCTTTTAGACTGTGAGCCCACTGTTGGGTAGGGACTGTCTCTCTATGTTGCCAATTTGTACTTCCCAAGCGCTTAGTACAGTGCTCTGCACATAGTAAGCGCTCAATAAATACGATTGATGATGATGATGATGATGTAGGCAGAGCACTGTACTAATCAATCAATCAATCGTATTTATTGAGCGCTTACTGTGGGCAGAGCACTGTACTAAGCGCTTGGGAAGTCCAAGTTGGCAACATCTAGAGACGGTCCCTACCCAACAGCGGGCTCACGGTCTAGAAGGGGGAGACGGACAACAAAACAGAACATATTAACAAAATGAAATAAATAGAATAAATATGTACAAATAAATAAATACATAAATAAATAGAGTAATGAATACGTACAAACATATATACATATATACAGGTGCTGTGGGGAGGGGAAGGAGGTAAGGCCAGGGGGGATGGGGAGGGGGAGGAGGTATGAATCATCTGTCTCAGTTCCCTCATTTGTAAAATGGGGATTAAGACTGTGAACCCCCCGTGGGACAACCTGATCACCTTGTAACCTCCCCAGCGCTTAGAACAGTGCTTTGCACATAGTAAGCGCTTAATAAATGCCATCATTAATGAATTAACTCACCGAATACTGTTGAATAAAGGAATGAAATAATAATAATGGCATCATTAATGAATTAACTCACTGAATACTGTTGAATAAAGGAATGAAATAATAATAATAATAATAATAATAATGGCATTTATTAAGCACTTACTATGTGCAAAGCACTGTTCTAAGCGCTGGGGAGGTTACAAGGTGATCAGGTTGTCCCCTGGGGTGCTCACAGTCTTAATCCCCATTTTACAGCTGAGGTAACTGAGGTCCAGAGAAGTTAAGTGACTTGCCCAAAGTCACAGGACTGACAATTGGAGGAGCCGAGGTTTGAACCCATGACCTCTGACTCCAAAGCCCGGGCTCTTTTCCACTGAGCCACACTGTACATATCTGTACGTGTCTATTCCATTTATTTTATTTTGTTAGTATGTTTGGTTTTGTTCTCTGTCTCCCTCTTTTAGACTGTGAGCCCACTGTTGGGTAGGGACTGTCTCTATGTGTTGCTAACTTGTACTTCCCAAGCGCTTAGTACAGTGCTCTGCACACAGTAAGGGCTCAATAAATACGCTTGATTGATTGATTGCTTCTCTGTAACCTCCCCAGCGCTTAGAACAGTAATTTGCACATAGTAAGCGCTTAATAAATGCCACCATTAATGAATTAATTCACTGAATACTGTTGAATAAAGGAATGAAAGTTTCTCCCCCTTCTAGACTGTGAGCCCACTGTGAAGTAGGAACCGTCTCTATATGTTACCAACTTGTACTTCCCAAGCGCTCAGTCCAGTGCTCTGCACATAGTAAGTGCTTAATAAATGCCATCATTAATGAATTAATTCACCGAATATTGTTGAATAAAGGAATGAAAGTTTCTCCCCCTTCTAGACTGTGAGCCCACTGTGAAGTAGGAACCGTCTCTATATGTTACCAACTTGTACTTCCCAAGTGCTCAGTACAGTGCTCTGCACACAGTAAGCGCTCAATAAATATGATTGATTGATTGATTGTACTTCCCAAGTGCTCAGTACAGTGCTCTGCACATAATAAACGCTTAATAAATGCCACCATTAATGAATTAATTCACTGCATACTGTTGAATAAGGGAATGAAAGTTTCTCCCCCTTCTAGACTGTGAGCCCACTGTTGGGTGGGGACCGTCTCTATATGTGGCCAACTTGTACTTCCCAAGGGCTCAGTACAGTGCTCTGCACATAGTAAGCGCTTAATAAATGCCATCATTAATGAATTAATTCACCGAATACTGTTGAATAGAGGAATGAAAGGTTCTCCCCCTTCTAGACTGTGAGCCCACTGTGGGGTGGGGACCGTCTCTATATGTGGCCAACTTGTACTTCCCAAGTGCTCAGTACAGAGCTCTGCACATAGTAAAGCGCTTAATAAATGCCATCATTAATGAATTAATTCACCGAATACTGTTGAATAGAGGAATGAAAGTTTCTCCCCCTTCTAGACTGTGAGCCCACCAACTTGTACTTCTCAAGCGCTCAGTACAGTGCTCTGCACACAGTAAGCGCTCAATAAATATGATTGATTGATTGATTGTACTTCCCAAGCGCTAAGTCCAGTGCTCTGCACATAGTAAGCACTTAATAAATGCCACCATTAATAAATTCATTCCTTGAATACTGTTGAATAAAGGAATGAAAGGTTCTTCCCCTTCTAGACTGTGAGCCCACTGTTGGGTGGGGACCGTCTCTATATGTGGCCAATTTGTACTTCCCAAGCGCTCAGTCCAGTGCTCTGCACACAGTAAGTGCTCAATAAATAGGATTGATTGATTGATCGATTGATTGTACTTCCCAAGCGCTCAATACAGTGCTCTGCACATAGTAAGCGCTTAATAAATGCCACCATTAATAAATTCATTCCTTGAATACTGTTGAATAAAGGAATGAAAGGTTCTTCCCCTTCTAGACTGTAAGCCCACTGTGGGGTGGGGACCGTCTCTATATGAGGCCAATTTGTACTTCCCAAGCGCTTAGTACAGTGCTCTGCACATAGTAAGCACTTAATAAATGCCACCATTAATAAATTCATTCCTTGAATACTGTTGAATAAAGGAATGAAAGGTTCTTCCCCTTCTAGACTGTGAGCCCACTGTGGGGTGGGGACCGTCTCTATATGCGGCCAACTTGTACTTCCCAAGCGCTCAGTCCAGTGCTCTGCACACAGTAAGCGCTCAATAAATAGGATTGATTGATTGATCGATTGATTGTACTTCCCAAGCGCTCAGTACAGTGCTCTGCACATAGTAAGTGCTTAAGAAATGCCATCATTAATGAATTAATTCACCCAATACTGTTGAATAAAGGAATGAAAGTTTCTCCCCCTTCTAGACCACTGTGGGGTGGGGACCGTCTCTATATCATCATCATCATCATCAATCGTATTTATTGAGCGCTTACTATGTGCAGAGCATTGGACTAAGCGCTTGGGAAGTACAAATTGGCAACATACAGAGACAGTCCCTACCCAACAGTGGGCTCACAGTCTAAAAGGGGGAGACGGGGAACAAAACCAAACAATACTAACAAAATAAAATAGAATAGACATGTAGAAATAAATAAAATAAATAAATAAATAGAGTAAAAAAATATGTGCAAACACATATACATATATACAGGTGAACTTGTACTATATGCGGCCAACTTGTACTTCCCCAGCGCTCAGCACAGTGCTCTGCACACCGTCAGCGCTCAGTCAATCAATCAATCAATCAATCGTATTTATTGAGCGCTTACTATGTGCAGAGCACTGTACTAAGCGCTTGGGAAGTACAAATTGGCATCACATAGAGACAGTCCCTACCCAACAGTGGGCTCACAGTCTAAAAGGGGGAGACAGAGAACGGAACCAAACATACCAACAAAATAAAATAAGTAGGATAGAAATGTACAAGTAAAATAAATAAATAAATAAATAAATAAATAGAGTAATAAATATGTACAACCATATATACATATATACAGGTGCTGTGGGGAAGGGAAGGAGGTAAGATGGGGGGATGGAGAGGGGGACGAGGGGGAGAGGAAGGAAGGGGCTCAGTCTGGGAAGGCCTCCTGGAGGAGGTGAGCTCTCAGCAGGGCCTTACAGGTGAACTTGTACTATATGCGGCCAACTTGTACTTCTCCAGCGCTCAGCACAGTGCTCTGCACACCGGAAGCGCTCAATAAATCCGACTGAATGAATGAATGAATGAATGAATGAATGGCAGGTGGCGGATCGGGATCAGAACCCACGCCCGGGATGGTGCGCGCGGAGAGCGTCCCGCCGCTAGATGGCGCTGTTTCAGCAGCCACCGTCCGGTTGGGGCGCCCCTAGCGGCGGGTCGGGCCCCTGCGTCCGCTCCCCCCCCCCCCCGCCCCGTCCCCGCTCGCTTCTCCCTCCTCCCGAGCCGGGGGGTCACGTGACGCGGCGGCAGCCAATGGGGGCGCGGGGAGGCCGAGCTGGTCCCTGCGGCCGCCATTAAAGCGAAGGGAAGACCCGTGAATTCGGATTAAAGGGGGGGGTGGGGGGGAGGAGGAGGAAAGGGGATGGTGGGAAGGGGTAAAAGGGGGAAATGAAAAAGGCCGCCCAGCGGGGCCGCAAAATGGGGGAGGCGGGGAGGAGCGGCTGAGGAGACTGCCGCCGGACGGTCGCCTGAGGCGGGGTCGGCGGTGGGGCCGGCCGTTCTTCGGGATTTCTCCGCTCGCTGAGCCGGGGCGGCGCGGGGACGACGACCGGAGGGCGGGCGGCCCCCATCCGGGGGTCAGGGCGGGGCCCGGGCCTTCCCCGCGGCCCGGGCCGGGCCGGGCCGGGGGGCGGCGGCGGCCTCGTCGTCCGTCCGTCCGTCCCCTCCCTCCCTCCCTCCCTCCCTCCCTCCGCCGCCCGGGCTTCTCTCCCTCCGGTCGGAGGCGGCGGTAATGGCGGATGGTGGGTCGTGGCGCCGGCGGCGGCTGTGAGGGACGATGAGTTCCTGCTTCGTGCCGAACGGGGCCAGCCTGGAGGATTGTCACTGCAACCTCTTCTGCCTGGTGAGTCCCGAGCCGGGGAAGGGGCCGACACCACCACGGGGGGCTTCGTAGCCAGGCGCCGGACTAGGCCCCGGCGGGAGCCATTTATCGCCCCCCCCCCCTTTATACCTTCAATTTATTGATCCCCCCTCATCTCCCTTCCCTCCACCCCCCCCTTTCGACTTGCACCCCCCTTGAGGGCGCACCCCTGCCTCCTTTCCCCTTTCCCTTTCAGACTGTGAGCCCACTGTTGGGTAGGGACTGTCTCTCTAGGTTGCCAATTTGGACTTCCCAAGCGCTTAGTCCAGTGCTCCGCACATAGTAAGCGCTCAATAAA
Organism: Tachyglossus aculeatus; assembly: GCF_015852505.1. NCBI lineage: Eukaryota > Metazoa > Chordata > Mammalia > Monotremata > Tachyglossidae > Tachyglossus > Tachyglossus aculeatus. The sequence goes on along the minus strand of NC_052082.1, from coordinate 45,180,960 downwards.
TACGATTGATTGATTGATTGATTGACTGATTTCCCTCAAGCCCTCAGTGGAAAGACCCCGGCCTTGGGGGTCGGAAGGACCTCCTTCCCTTCCCCGCAGCACCTGTATATGTGTTTGTATTTATGTCTTTTACTTGTACATATCTATACACATTTATTACTCTATTTGACTTGTCCATATCGATTCTATTGATTTTATTTTGTTAGTAGGATTTATTTTACTTGTACATATCTATTCTATTTATACATATTTATTACTCTTTTTTACTTGTCCATATCTATTCTATTTATTTTGTTAGTACGATTATTTTACTTGTACATATCTATTCTATCTATGCACATTTATTACTCTATTTGACTTGTCCATATCTGTTCTATTTATTTTATTTTGTTAGTAGGATTATTTTACTTGTACATGTCTATTCTATTTATACATATTTATTACTCTTTTTTACTTGTCCATATCTATTCTATTTATTTTGTTAGTACGATTATTTTACTTGTACATATCTATTCTATCTATACACATTTATTACTCTATTTGACTTGTCCATATCTATTCTATTGATTTTATTTTGTTAGTAGGATTTATTTTACTTGTACACATCTATTCTATTTATACATATTTATTACTCTTTTTTACTTGTCCATATCTATTCTATTTATTTTGTTAGTACGATTATTTTACTTGTACATATCTATTCTATTTATGCATATTTATTACTCTATTTGACTTGTCCATATCGATTCTATTGATTTTATTTTGTTAGTAGGATTTATTTTACTTGTACACATCTATTCTATTTATCCATATTAATTACTCTGTTTTACTTGTCCATATCTATTTATTTTATTTTGTTAGTAGGATTTATTTTACTTGTACATATCTATTTATACATATTTATTACTCTGTTTGACTTGTCCATATCGATTCTATTGATTTTATTTTGTTAGTAGGATTTATTTTACTTGTACATATCTATTCTATTTATCCATATTAATTACTCTGTTTTACTTGTCCATATCTATTTATTTTATTTTGTTAGTAGGATTTATTTTACTTGTACATATCTATTTATACATATTTATTACTCTGTTTGACTTGTCCTTATCTATTCTATTGATTTTATTTTGTTAGTAGGATTTATTTTACTTGTACATATCTATTCTATTTATCCATATTAATTACTCTGTTTTACTTGTCCATATCTATTTATTTTATTTTGTTAGTAGGATTTATTTTACTTGTACATATCAATTCTTTTTATACATATCTATTACTCTATTTGACTTGTCCATATCTATTCTATTGATTTTATTTTGTTAGTAGGATTTATTTTACTTGTACATATCTATTCTATTTATCCATATTAATTACTCTGTTTTACTTGTCCATATCTATTCATTTTATTTTGTTGGTAGGATTTATTTTACTTGTACATATCTATTTATACGTATTTATTACTCTGTTTGACTTGTCCATATCTATTCTATTTATTTTACTTTGTTAGTAGGATTTATTTTACTTGTACATATCTATTTATACATATTTATTACTCTTTTTTACTTGTCCATATCTATTCTATTTATTTTATTTTGTTTGTAGGATTTATTTTACTTGTACATATCTATTCTATTTATACATATTTACTACTCTGTTTTACTTGTCCATATCTATTCTATTGATTACTTGTCCATATCTATTCTATTGATTTTATTTTGTTAGTAGCATTTATTTTATTTGTACATATCTATTCTATTTATACATATTTATTACTCTGTTTGACTTGTCCATATCTAGTCTATTTATTTTACTTTGTTAGTAGGATTTATTTTACTTGTACATATCTATTTATACATATTTATTACTCTTTTTTACTTGTCCATATCTATTCTATTCATTTTATTTTGTTAGTAGGATTTATTTTACTTGTACATATCTATTCTATTTATACATATTTACTACTCTGTTTTACTCGTCCATATCTATTCTATTGATTACTTGTCCATATCTATTCTATTGATTTTATTTTGTTAGTAGGATTTATTTTACTTGTACATATCTATTCTATTTATACATATTTATTACTCTTTTTTACTTGTCCATATCTATTCTATTTCTTTTATTTTGTTAGTAGGATTTATTTTACTTGTACATATCTATACATATTTATTACTCTATTTTACTTGTCCGTATCTATTCTATTTATTTTATTTTGTTAGGATTTATTTTACTTGCACATATCTATTCTATTTATACATATTAATTACTCTGTTTTACTTGTCCATATCTGTTCTATTGATTTTATTTTGTTAGTAGGGTTTATTTTACCTGTACATATCTATTCTATTTATACATATTTATTACTCTATTTGACTTGTCCATATCTATTCTATTGATTTTATTTTGTTAGTAGGATTTCTTTTACTTGTACATATCTATTCTATTTATACACATTTATTACTCTATTTTACTTGTCCATATCTATTCTATTTATTTTATTTTGTTAGTAGGATTTATTTTACTTGTACATATGTATTCTATTTATACATATTAATTACTCTGTTTTACTTGTCCATATCTAGTCTATTGATTTTATTTTGTCAGTAGGATTTATTTTACTTGTACATATCTATTCTATTTATACATATTAATTACTCTATTTTACTTGTCCATACCTATTCTATTTATTTTATTTTGTTAGTAGGATTTATTTTACTTGTACATATCTATTCTATTTATACATATTTATTACTCTATTTTACTTGTCCATATCTATTCTATTTATTTTATTTTGTTAGTAGGTTTGGTTCTGTTCTCCGTCTCCCCCTTTTAGACTGGGACTACAAATGTTGCCAATTTGTACTTCCCAAGCGCCTAGTACAGTGCCCTGCACATAGTAAGCGCTCAATAAATACGATTGATGATGATGATGATGATGCGAGCCCGCTGATGGGTAGGGACCGGCTCTAGATGTTGCCTATTTGTACTTCCCAAGCGCTTGGTACAGTGCTCTGCACATAGTAAGCGCTCAATAAATACGATTGATGATGATGACTGTCTCTAGATGTTGCCAATTTGGACTTCCCAAGCGCTTAGTACAGTGCTCTGCACATAGTAAGCGCTCAATAAATACGATTGATGATGATATATGTTTGTACATATTTATTACTCTATTTTACGTGTCCATATCTATTCTATTTATTTTATTTTGCTAGTGGGTTTGGTTCTGTTCTCCGTCTCCCCCTTTTAGACTGCGAGCCCGCTGTTGGGTAGGGACCGGCTCTAGATGTTGCCAATTTGGACTTCCCAAGCGCTTAGTCCAGTGCTCTGCACACAGTAAGCGCTCAATAAATACGATTGATGATGATGATGATATATGTTTGTACATATCTATTCTATTTATTTGATTTTGTTAGTAGGTTTGGTTCTGTTCTCCGTCTCCCCCTTTTAGACTGCGAGCCCACTGTTGGGTAGGGACTGTCTCTATAGGTTGCCAATTTGTACTTCCCAAGCGCTTAGTCCAGTGCTCTGCACATAGTAAGCGCTCAATAAATACGATTGATGATGATATATGTTTGTACCTATTTATTACTCTATTTATTTTACTTGTACATATCTATTCTGTTTATTTTATTTTGTTAGTAGGTTTGGTTCTGTTCTCCGTCTCCCCCTTTTAGACTGCGAGCCCGCTGTTGGGTAGGGACCGCCTCTAGATGTTGCCAATTTGGACTTCCCAAGCGCTTAGTCCAGTGCTCTGCACATAGTAAGCGCTCAATAAATACGATTGATGATGATGACTGTCTCTAGATGTTGCCAATTTGGACTTCCAAGCGCTTAGTCCAGTGCTCTGCACATAGTAAGCACTCAATAAATACGATTGATGATGATTGTCTTTAGATGTTGCCAATTTGGACTTCCCAAGCGCTTAGTCCAGTGCTGTGCACATAGTAAGCGCTCAATAAATACAATTGATGATATATGTTTGTACATATTTATTACTCTATTTTACTTGTACATATCTATTCTATTTATTTTATTTCGTTAGTAGGTTTGGTTCTGTTCTCCGCCTCCCCCTTTTAGACTGCGAGCCCGCTGTTGGGTAGGGACCGCCTCTAGATGTTGCCAATTTAGACTTCCCAAGCGCTTAGTCCAGTGCTCTGCACACAGTAAGCGCTCAATAAATACGATTGATGATGATATATGTTTGTACATATCTATTCCATTTATTTTATTTTGTTAGTAGGTTTGGTTCTGTTCTCCGTCTCCCCCTTTTAGACTGTGAGCCCGCTGTTGGGTAGGGACCGGCTCTAGATGTTGCCAACCTGGACTTCCCAAGCGCTTAGTCCAGTGCTCTGCACATAGTAAGCGCTCAATAAATACGATTGATGATGATGATGATGATGGGTTCAAATCCTGGCCCTGCCACTTGTCAGCCGGGTGACCTTGGGCAAGCTTCCCCGGGCCTCGGTCCCCTCATCTGGGAAATGGGGAGGAAGACTGTGACACAGGCCCCCTTTTAGACTGTGAGCCCGCTGTTGGGTAGGGACTGTCTCTATATGTTGCCAATTTGTACTTCCCAAGCGCTTAGTACAGTGCTCTGCACATAGTAAGCGCTCAATAAATACGATTGATGATGATGATGACTGTCTCCATATGTTGCCAATTTGTACTCCTCAAGCGCTTAGTACAGTGCTCTGCACATAGCGCTCAATAAATACGATTGATGATGATGAAGACTGTGGGACAACCCGAACACCTTGTATGCCCCCCCCCCCAGCGCTTAGAACAGTGCTCTGCCCAGAGTAGGCGTTTAACACATGCCGTCGTTATTGTTGTTGTTACAGCGGTCCGTGCAAAGTGAGCGCCCCGCAGATCCGATCGTCATCATCATCAATCGTATTTATTGAGCGCTTACTGTGTGCAGAGCACTGTACTAAGCGCTTGGGAAGTACAAATTGGCAACATATAGAGACAGTCCCTACCCAACAGTGGGCTCACCGCTCTTCCCGCCCCTCCTCCATCTCCACCATTCCGTGTCGTTGGGCTGCTTATTTTAATCCCTTTTTCCTCCTCTCCCCGGTCCCCGTTAAGTTCTTCCCACTTGACTCCGCAGCATGTGCCTTCCATTTTATTCTAATCCCTTTCGCCCCATCATCGTCATCATCAATCGTATTTATTGAGCGCTTACTATGTGCAGAGCACTGTACTAAGCGCTTGGGAAGTACAAATTGGCAACATATAGAGACGGTCCCTACCCAACAGTGGGCTCGCAGTCTAAAAGGGGGAGACAGAGAACAAAACCAAACATACTAACAAAAACCTTAGAGGAATAATATTGCAAACGCAAAAATCCCTCTCGGCTCCCCATCCCCACACGCTCCCATTTGTGTTGAGTGTCATGGATTATTTTAGGGACAGGTCGTCTTTCCCGTTCATACTTGGATTCATTTTACGAGGTCGAAAGCAAAGTTTTCTCCCCTCTGACACTTCATTCATTCAGTCGTATTTATTGAGCGCTCACTGTGTGCAGAGCACCGTACTAAGCGCTTGGGAAGTACAAGTCGGCAACATAGAAGGTCCCTGCCCAACAACGGGCCCACAGTCTAGAAGGGGGAGACAGACGACAAAACAAAACATGTAGACAGGTGTCAAAATCGTCAGAACAAACAGAATTAAAACTCCTCCCTCCCCCCCAATCTTGCTTTTATCGCCATATTGGGTATGGGGGGGTCGGGAAGGGGGTGTGTACCGGGATGCTACTGCAAAGATTTGTATGTCTTGAATGCATGTTTGCCCAGCGTTTTCAGTGTGCTGACTTTCATTTTAGCCGAGTATTTTAAGCCAGTCTGAAGTTTACAGGGATGGTGGTGGTTTTGTTTGTTACACGGGTCAGGCCTAGTGATGGCTTTTGACAATTAAGCCTTAAGGCTTTCAGAAGTACCAACTGTTGCAGATTCTCTCTTCCTGAAGGCGAAACTCCCTGTCCCTTCGATCCCTTAAATTTTTTTCTCATTCCTCCTCCCCCACCCCCCCGTGCCGAAAGAAGTATTAAAGGGTTATGTAGTTTGGTAAGTGAGTCGAGTGGGTGGAAACACAACTAGTTGGCAAGTCCCAACTGCCCATCATGTATCAGCAGTTTCAGTTTTTTGGCACCTCCTGCCTTACACCTTTAAATCGTTCCGAAGGAGTGTTGTAACTCCATCTGCTAAATTATTCTTAAAGCCAAATCCTGGAACTTTTGTTGTCCTGGAACGTATTAGAAATCTTCATAAATTTGTCTCTTAATGTAGTTCAAATACCAGACAAACAGTCTCCTGGGTTCTGCCTTAAGGAGAAATTGAATGTGACATTCTACCACCTCCCAGCTGGCTTTCAATTCCTTTAGAATTTCCTCCTCTGAATGTGGGAGAATAATTTAAATATAACAGTTCGTTTATGAGCAAATCTTGGAGATTTTTTTCCTAAACACTTTGTTTTCCGAATTGGCAGCGGGGAAACATATGTTGACTTTTCCAATACAAGTTTAGAAAACATTTCATCAAATGCATGAGTGATTTGGGAGTAGAGAATATTTTAAGCTATTCATTTATAAGGGTTTGACACTAATCCCATTCACTTTTTATAGTGTTGCTAAGAAGGAAATGATCAGTTATATTAGCTCTGTTGAAGAAAGAGTTGCAGCAAGTACAAAGTATTGTGGAAAATATTTAGTGATATTAACGGTGAATTTTTCTATCTAAATCAATTTGGCTTGTCACAGACAGGCTAATTTACTCCTGATACGTTACAGAATGTGAAGATAACAGCTATGCTTCAGTCTTAAATTTCTTAGTGAGCAGCGTCGCGAAGCATCCTTTGGCCCTAAGTGATAGCTGGGAATTTTTTCAGGGAATTTTTTTTTTTTTCATGGTGTGATGATTAATCTTAAATAATACTCTTTTCTTTATTCAGGCTGACTTAACAGGAATTAAATGGAAACGCTATGTATGGCAAGGTCCAACTTCTGCCCCAATTCTGTTTCCGGTGACAGAGGAAGACCCTATTTTAAGTAGCTTTAGTCGCTGTCTTAAGGCAGATGTACTGGGTGTGTGGCGGAGAGATCAAAGACCTGGACGAAGAGAGCTATGGATATTTTGGTGGGGTGAGGACCCCAATTTTGCTGACCTTATTCATCACGATTTAACAGGTGAGAGAAAATGGGTTGGAGGTTATGGTGGTTTTTAGGTCATCTACTGGTAAACTCTCCGACTTTTTTTAACTTGTCACATAAACGAAACGAAAGAAATGCAGGTTTGTTTCTGTGGAATTAAGATTAATTGTTACAATATCCTTGCTCTCAAAATCTCTGGGTGGGACCAGAACACATTTTGGGTTGATTCTTCCTCTGTTGTGTAAATGTCTGTGTTTTTGACGCAGTTGAAAACATTGAATGTCTAGAGTTGACTTGACGTCGTACCAATTTTGTTAGAAATATTTAAATTTGTGATACTTTACTTCCATCAAATATTTCTTAAACTTGAATGAGTGATTACAACACCTTGTGCTGAAGCAGATGGCTCAGAGAGGCTAATGACCTGCTATTCTCTTCCAGGTTGTTGGTTTTAAACAGTTTGCTTTAGAAATACTTTACTTTTCCCAAAATAGGCAGGTCTGTGTAGTCTTCTGATGGAGGTTTTTTCTCTAGTATTTAGACTGAAGGAATAGGTGTCCCCGTGTATTTCTTTTTGAGTTGCATGCCGTTCTACCAGTTGCAGTTTGCCCTTCCAAATGGCAGGCTGTTTTCAGAGAAGTCCAAGATTCCCAAGCCAGAATTTTAATTTAGGTTATACTTCTATTTTGTTGGAAGTTTTAGAAAAAAACTCAGATGTGTAGTAGGTCCATGTCCTCAGTTGCCGTATTCTATAAGGAACAGTAAGGTATAACCCCTATTTTCAAAGTGTAACAGCTACTTAATCATGTATTGCACTAAGAACTACTAGATGTAGGAAAAAAATTTGAGTAAATCAAATATTTTGTGTACTGATGGTTGGTGGTGAAAGCCAGATGCTGGCATAACTGCAAAATGAAACTGCTTTTTAGGTTAACATCTGAAATTTCCTTAGGTAGTGCTACAGATGACCACAATTCTAACCTACCGGTATTCTCTTCTGTCTGTTAGGATGAGTTGTAATCGAGATGTACTATGTTTAGTCTCTGGCTGATCTTTAATAAAAACTAACTGTTATGCCAGAGTTTATTGGTTTTGCGAGTTTGAAACCTTTTTAACACCTTTTTTTGGCTCTTCTTACTGTTTAGAAATATATTGGCTTTCAAATATAGGCCTCCATTTTTGAATGCCTCTATCAGATTTATTAAGCAGTTCACATTGTCCATTCTGATCAAGAACTTGGCAGTACCCTCAACGCTACTGTAAAGTCTTATTTTCTTTAATTTTTAAGCGGAAGTTGATACCTGAGAGAATAGTTTTGGATTAGTATTTGAGGTGTCTTTGGGAAGTTGGCCAGATAATTCGGTTTTCCCGTGGTAATTCTTGTTCATCACAGCCCTTCTATTTCTTGGCTTTGCCTTCCTTCCTTCCTTCTGGGATAAGATTGATCCTCAATTAATCGATGATGTTTATGGAGCACTTTCTGGGTACAAAGCGTTACACTAAACACTTGGGAGAGTACGATACAACAGATCTAGGGGTATTGTTCCCCGTCCACAGCCAACCCGCCTAACGGTTACTTTAGAATAATCCTAAAAGTGGAAGTGATATTTGCGCCCCAGAAGGGAATGTTTTAGTGTGTATGTGTAGAAAACGTCACAAGGACTTTAGGAAAAGCAGTAGCACCAATAGTTAGTGCAGGAAGCTAACTTTTGGCTTCTTGTTCTGCCATTGTCTTAATGAGACCTTGGGCAAACCCACGTAAGTGTCTAAACGGCCACCTCTTGAAATATTTTGAGATATAGCCTTAATGGCGGTACATTGTCCAGTAGAGACTTTCAAGTATGCGGCGACTATTTAGTCCACCTACTTTTCATTGTGAAGATTCCATTGAAATTTGCAGAAGAGAAACAACTATCTATTAAATCTCTTCAAGGAATCCAGCGGTACTCAGGAGCTGACAACCTTGTAAATCATTTAGTCAGTCTTCGTGATACTCCAAGAATGGGTCAAGCAATTTCTGGGAAAATCTAAATGCAGTTCTTTGAGAAATGTACCCACAATATTGCAACTGGAAAGTATTTGAGGCGAAACACATTAACCAAGTGAAGCACTGTGTAACTTTTTGGAAAACTAGCTCTTATGTGGGCATCTTCCTCCAGTTGTAGGCGGTAAGGTCCGTTTGGGCAGGAATCCCATCTACCAACTCTTGTATTCTCCCAAGCACTTAATACAATATGCATCACACAAGCGCTCCAATACCACTGATACTGCTATTCAGGTTTAAAAAAAATATTACTCCAAACTTCCCATTGCTGACATGTTACTGTCCTAGTGTAAGATGACTACTTAAAGACTTTGCCATCGCTTTAATATTTCTGAGCCCTAGTGTGAATTAGCTAAAGGGATTTAGAAAGACTTAGCGTCGAAACTGATCAGGTATGGTATTAGAACCCTGAACACCCCAAGAAGTGACAGAGATGATTCAAGGGATCAAGAATGGGTCCTGTGAAGAAAGGTTATAAGACTTTTTGGGTTTCTTAGCCTGGAGGAAGAGATGGCTAAAGAAAGGCGTGCATGATGTCCTTCAGAATGTGAAGGGTTTTCAGTAAAGGTTGCTAACCAATTGTTCTTGTCCACAAAGAACAAAAGAAGGGAAGGGGTTTAAATTATAGCAGGAGTGTTGGTCATAAGGAAGAACTGCTTGACCATAAAGGTAATAAAATGCTGAAACGGGTTATCAAAGAAGGTTATGAAGTCCCCATCTCTGGAGACAATTGAAAAGACCACACCTTAAGGAGTTCCGGATGGATTAGTTTTTTCACCTGCTTTGACGTGGAAGGATGAGGTGATAGATATGAGGCTATTTCTAACTCCATGATTTCCCTCTTTCACACCCACCCATTTGAGGTTTAGTTGGACTAGAATAAATGGAGAGTCCCTTTCTTTCTAGCAATATGAAATGACTATAGCCTATATTTAGTGGTTTTTGTTTTGGATCATTTAAAGCATCACCACAAGGAATTTTCCAAGTGCACTTCCCAAACATCAAGTCCTGGATTCATTTATCAGAGCTGAAACAATCATTGTGAAATAGTAGTCTGACATACAATTAGAATTTAATGCTTGTGATGGTCATATTTGCTGTTGCATAACATCTGACTTACCTTCTCCATTTAGTTGGAGGGCTTTGAATGTTGCAGCTTAATCATCTTTCTCATCTTGCTCTTGATTTTTAAAGTGGCATAGCTGTGTTTCTTAAATCAGATCGCCCACTGTTGAGTCAGGTTAGAATTCATCAGTAGTACTAAAGAGTCTCTTCTGAATGTAGAGCGCTCTCAGAACACTGATCATTTTGGGGTGGTGTGTCTTGGTTACTTTTTATTCCCAGTCTCCAGGGAGGTAGTTTTCTTTCCTTTTGTAGGGGGTAACTTCCCCTCTCCTATCATCTGGACCATTGCCATTTCCATCATTCCCTCCCCTTCCCTGAATAACCGTAAGAAGAGCACTGCAAAGTGGGATCAGAACCAGCTGCAGGAGGCATTTTGGCCTCTAAGTGAAGGGGAAGCAGTGGTGGAAGACACCAGAATGGCCTCGATGGTTGTTGAGAAGCTGTCCTAATTTAAACTAAACCTACTGTGCCCGCACACGGCCATTCTGTTTTTGTTTAGCCCCTAACATTCTTGGCACTCGACTCATTCTCCCTGAAATGCATTGGTGATGCTGGGTTTTTTTTTTTAATGGTATTTAAGCACTTATGCCAGGCACTGTACTTAACTGCTGGGGTAGATACAAGATAATCAGGTTGCCCCATATAGGGCTCACAGTTAGTCGAGAGAAGTTTCTTCTTTGATTTGAAAAGGGGGAGAGGAACTACATTCCACACTGTAGTAATTCTCCAATGCTTAATTTAATGTCCCATAAATAATATGTATGCGAATGATTCCCTCACCACTCATCCCCCAACAGTAATGTGGCATAAAACAAATCTGCTCTTTCTTGGTGGTTGTCCTCCCCCTTGCTTCTGCTGTTAAGTGTCATTTAGTGGTGGAACTTAACCACCAAAACTTGTGACTAACCCCTCCTTCGAAGTGATAGCATGGCAGGCAAAAGCTATGCCCAACTCTTAGGGGTTTTTTGTTTGCTTGGGTTTTTTTTTTTAACATCTGTAAAGCTTTTCTGTAGAGAGCTACTCCAGTCTCTTGTTTATTACAAGCTGCTGGTTGGTAGAAAAAGCATTGCTGTGGGAATCAGGAGGACCTGGGTTTTAGCCCCAGTTCTGCCTATTGGGGCTATGCCAGATGGATAAAAACAACCACTTAAGCCATTCTGCAAGGTGTACAAGCCCCTCAAGAATTTCGAAAAGTAGCACAACAGCCATCAAGACAACTGCCTCCTGGGTTGGAGTGCTACAACCAGGGATTAATAATAATGGCGTTGAGTGCTTACTGTGTGCTAAGCACTGCAATGCAAAATAATAGTAATAATAACAATGGTATTTGTAAGTGCTTACCATGTGCCAAGCACTGTTCTAAACGCTGGGGTAATGCGAGGTAATCAGGTTGTCCCATATGGGGCTGAGTCTTCATCCCCATTTTACAGATGAGGCACAGAGAAGTGAAGTGACTTGCCCAAGGTCACACAGCTGACAAGTGGTGGAGCCGGGATTAGAACCCACAACCTCTGACTCCCGAGCCTGTTCTCTTTCCAGTAAGCCACGTGTGTGAGTCTAGTGGTCAAAGGAATTGGCAATAGGTGATGGTCACCCTGGTCAGAAATGGGTCCTGATTGTTTAAAAAAAAAAACCCTTCACGTGTCCTTTTTAATATGCTGCATCTCTGCTGCACTCTGTGCTCTTGCAGAAGCATGTCTGTCTGGGAAGAGAGTGCAAGGGGTACTGAGCAAATCACTGGCGTTATATATAATCTATTCCTTCATGCAGATTCCTGAAGTCTCAGGACAAACGGTCATCTGTTATTCTTGATGAGGAAGCTCCCATCACAAGTGGCCATCACCCCGAACAAGATTTGGATAAACTTGTTCTAAAGGAGAGTAGTACTGAGGGCTTCAGTTTTTAGTGTTCTCTAACATGTTCCTCTGTGTTACTAGATTTAAGTTGAAAGGCAAGTTTGATGTGAGTGTCCAGAAATGAAACATCCATTTTGGTGCACATTTTCTCTTCTTCGAAATGCTTAATCTTTATTTTATCCTCTGCTATCCTGACTTTCACTTTCTGTTGGCTCTAGTAAATTGTCTGATATATACTCTTTTGGATTATTAATCCTCACCCATTTGCCATAGGAGAAGCTAAACACAAAGTCCTTCATTTATATATCTTTTTTTTTCCTAAAACATTCTGGTCCTCACTTTCAGTTTCTAACCTTCCAGAACTGTAACATTCGACTCCCCCCGCCCTGCATGATTTGGTGGTTTGTGGGATAGTGCATGGAGGAGAAGTCTTACTTAAAATCTTTGAAGTTATAAAGATTCAAGCCTATGGCTTCTGAAGATCTAAATTTTACTGCTGATCGATCAGTTAATTCAAGGCCTCACTTTCTGTGGTAGTTCATTTTCATTCAGTCCTCAGAAGAAAACTCGTCTGGGTTGTGAGTAGTAGAAAATTATTTTGTAGCTTCCCCAAATAAGTTCAGTTTTGGGCACATAAATCACAGTTTATCTTCTAACTTATTAAATACCCTGCTACGTATCTTCATCCTAGCATTCAGGTTTGATGCTTGGGGGAAATGTTACGGCGGCAATCATTTGAGTTAAAGCTTCCAAAGGATATGCTGGTGAGAAATTGAGCAAGAAAGCTAAGTGTTAGGAAAAACATCAGGTTCTAGATCTTCATCTTCTAATTGATGAGATATTATTGTGAGACATAACATCAAGATATTCTGTATTGTCGTAAGTGTCAGTAGCTCAATTTGGTTGAACTGTCAAGTTGTTTGAGAAGCGTGGGGTGTTTTTTTTTGTTTGTTTTTTTTGTATGTGAAGGACATGCTGTTAAATAGCAGTTAAAGGTATTGGACCCAACATGAAAGTCTTTACCAATCGATTGTACAATTAGTTTTACACACGTTCTGGGGGAGGTAATGAATAAGCATGTATGTACTAGCAGTGAGTCGATGTGACATAGGGACATAGTAAGCGATCAATGAATATGATTGATTGATTGACTTAATCGAGGAAGGCTTGTTGAAGCAATGTGGCTTGGTGGTTAGATCACAGTCCTGGAAGTCAGAGGACATGGCTTCTAATCCCAGCTCTGCCATTTGTCTGCTGTGTGACCTTGGGCAAGTCACTTAACTTTGGTGCCTCAGTTTCCTCATCTGTAAAATAGGAATTAAGACAGTGAGCCCTATGTGGGACGTGGATGATGTCCAGCCTGATTAGCTTGTACCTACCCCAGCGCTTAGGACAGTGCCTGGCACATAGTAAGCACTTCACAAATCAGGTTTTTTAAAGCTGTCCTGAGGGCTTTGAAAGGGGGCCAAGCTGTGGTCTGTTGGATTTATGTTGGGATGGGAATTCCAGGCTGGTGACACAGTCGGAGCAAAGGGGTGGAAGAGGGAGAGCTTGAGTCAAGAAGGTTAATTTGGGAGGAATGAAAAGAGCAAGCTGGGGAGTAGCTGGTGTGTAAAATGAGAAAAGTTTAGTAGAGAGCCTTGGTGCTGGTTTGCAAGTGTTCACCTGATGTGAAGGGAAATGGGAAGTCACTAGAGGATTTTGTGAGGAGAGGGGAGGTAAGTAACATTTGAGGGGAATGATTTGTGTAGTAGTGGGTATATATATAGTATGGACCGAAGAGGGGAGAAGCTAGAGGCTGATAAACTTGCTGTGATAAGACAAGACCTTTGACCAAGGTGGTAGCAGGCCTGGCAGAGGATGCAGGAAACATTGTTTAGGAAGAACTGGCTCTGTTGAGACTTTCGGGTATCTGGGACATAGTTCCAGCGGGTATTCAGTTGAAATGGAGAATCGCTGCTGCAAGGGTGAAAGGGACATTTTGTTTGAAACGTCAACATGCTGTGGACTTACCTCATTCTAGGCCTTGGCTGTCTGGAGTATGTCAGTCAATCGTATTTGAGTGCTTACTCTGTGCAGAGCCCTGTACTAAGCATTTGGGAGAGTACAGTATAGCAAAGAAAGGATATAATTTCTCTGAAAGAATATTCAAATGGATAAAATGTCAGTGACTTTTGCAAGCAACTTTGGGTATTAAATGCCCAAAATCAGTTTGGTTTGTCACATTTTCCCCTATCGGGAACCAAGATAATTTATGAGATATTGAATTCCATTGCAATTGAGTTTTGTCTTGGTCCTAAAAATAATGTTCAGTGTTTAGTACAGTGCCTGGCACGCAGTAAGCACTTACATACCATTTAAAAATGCAAATTCATTTTTATTTGCCAGGCATGTAAACTTAATCACTTCCATATAGTGCAGATGCACTTGAGATGTCTTTGCTCTGGATTACCGCGTTGGGGTGGAGAGGGGAAGAGGTTATTCTACTTCGTTGTATGCAAATTCTGTCTACTCTATTAACACAGCCCAGATGTTGACTATCAGAAACTCCCACGCATTTGTAGGAGCTTAACCAGTGAGTGCCTTGCTACTCGGGACTGGAATAATTAGTTGCAGAAAATTTAGAAAAATGGTAGGGGGCCAAGCCTTTTTGTCTAGGGTGACATCCCCCCCCACCCCACCAAGGTCCCTTAAAATAGCTAAAATAGTAAGAATTGAAGGCAGATTGAAGCATGGTAAAAAGGGAAGGGGTAAAACTGCTTTGATTTACTCCCCCACTCCACTCCCCCACCCCCTGAGAGTGGGAGAGGAGGGAATATGGCTGCCTATTTCAATTTTAAACGGTACGGTGATTTAGAAAGGTATAAGCAATTCTTGATTCATTTTCTAGGTGTAAAAGGAAGACCTGAGCTGCCCAGTTTTTCCTTCTCACTCCCTCACATTTGCCAGCTACTCTATCAATAAAGAAAGAGTACTTGATTCCCTGGTTGGTCTCTTCCTCTCCTCCCCCCCCCCCCCCCAACTCCCACCATCTGAGAGGCTGAAAAGATCTTAACTAGGTGCTAAGATGAAGAGCATCCCATAGTCATGCATGACCTGGTGACCTACCTACTTTCAGTAAGCTATAGTATTTAGCATGGCAAAAAGGTGGGCGGGGGGGGGGGGGGTTTATATATACAACCTGTAGTAAGGTAACTTCCAAAGTAACTAGAATTGTGCTTTAAATAGGGGTTAAGCATTTTATGATATTGTGTTGAGAAGTGACTTAAAAATTGTGATATTAAGCACTTACTAAGCATTGGGGTAGATTCACTGTGAGCCTTTGGTGGGGTGCAGTCGAACCTAATTATCTTCTAATGGGGGAGGGAGCCCAGGTATTTAAATGCCTATTTTACAGATCAGGAAACAGGCACAGGTAAATAACTTATCCAAGGTCACACAGCAGGCAAGTGGCAGAGCTGAGATTAGAACCTGGGACTTCAGACTCTTAATGCCCGTGTTCTTTCCACTAGGCCTTGCTGCTTTGTTAAATTGAAAACAATCTCAGAGGTATTTAAAACAGTGTACATATCTGAGGCCATGACCATATAGTATGTTCAGTTTCAAAAATGAACTGTAAATCTTCCAGTCATAGATTCCATGTTTTGTAATCTTAAATTGGTTCTTGTCTTGTAGCACTTGCAAGTAATTCTCCATGACAATAAAGATCAAGTTAAGGGCTACTTGTATAGAACAAATATTTAGTGAAGTTTACAGATTACATATGCTGTACAGCAGACAGTTCCGGTTTTAAGATGGTTCTTGGGAACTAATGGATATTTTTTTTTTTGATAGAGAAAACATTCTAAAAATAGATTGCCATGACATTAGGAATTGGGAAGTAATAGCTTCATAATAAATCTATGAACAAAAAAGAATTAACATTAAAAAAAAATACCTCTGAAGGAGTGTGTCACAATTTGTTCCTGAAATTGTGAGGAAAGACCGGCCAGGTTTTTTTTTTCCTTTTTTTATAAGCCAACCAGAAAATTCATAGATATTAAGCAATTAATGATTTCTAAATCCAAGTCACGAATGCATTGGGAGGGGAATTGAGGGGCTGCACAACTCTTCGTTTGCACCAATTCTTCCCTCTCCTGTATTAGAAAACGTTCTTATCAAATATAAAATAGGATTTTTTTAAAACTAGAGACCTGTAAAACTTTATGGTTTTGGAAATATGAGAGAAAGTAGAGGAAGTGCCCATGCTATTAAGACAGGAAGAATTATTATAATACTTATAATATTCTAAATCTTAGTAAATGTTCCTTGATTTGTATTCTCACTTCAGTCTCCCCAAAGGTAAATCTACACTCACCAGAATTAGGTAATTTTAAAGCACCAGAGCGGTTAGGTTGGTTTTTGAAGTATTCTCGGTAACTTTGGGGACACGGTTAAGAGCAACGTAAAATCTACTATTTAACCTTTGAAGTGGTGCAGGGTTTATAGTGCAGTTAAAGTCCACTATCATTAGGCTTTCTAGTTAATGTTCTGCCTGTGTTGTGTAAGGTCTGAGCAGTAAGCATGTACTCTGCTCATTCTTAAACATGTTTAAGCATTTATGGAGTCATTGGCAACAATCTAAGTATTACTGAGGCTTTAAAACTTAATAAAAGTACTGGGAGACCTGCTTATAAAGATCATCCACCATTCTGAAAGCAAGTATGTGTCTCCTTCTCCCTCCCCCCCACCAAAAAAAACCCCCCAACAAACCGAAAAAACACACTTTTATATTTTGGGGGGCAATGAACGTCTTTTAGGGACCCAGAATAGTGGCACTCTGAAGAGCCTAGGGTCAAAAGACAATCCTAGATTCCTTCAGGACATATGCAGCACCTCCTCCTAGAGCCTCTTAAAGAGCCATTTGTATTTTATAGAGCATGAGTTTACAAAATGTCCCTTAAGGGGGATGGCTCCGGTCGTGGGCTCAGTTTTTTTGGCATCTGTGTGCTAATAAAGGGACTTTGGGCAGTGGGATTATTGAAATTCCATCGAGCTGGTTGTTTGGCATTTTGTACTCACTTTATTTAAAGAGGTTATTTTACAACCTAATGCTCTCTGAAAGCTGTCGTGTGCAAGAATCTGCAAAAGATGGATCCAAATGCATTCCTTCTATACATAATGTAACGGTAGACCAACTTGGACTGTCTAAGCATTGTTATCTCATCAGGGTTTTAATTTTTATCAATTCCCTCTTCTCAAAACTGAACTCATAGATTGCATCTCCAGTAACAAGCCTTACTTTATAGAATTGATAGGATACCTGTGACAAAAATTTACAGTTCAGTTGAAAAAAGTTGCTGGAAGGTGACCCAGATTCCCAGCGATTTTAAAGGTTATATAACTTCAAAAGAAAAAATACTAGTTTGCATGGAACCATGCACTTCAAAAAATGAATATTGAACTAGCAGCATAAAATCAAACTTGGGAAATCATTTTTAGTTAGACTCAGGATGGACTTAGCTAATAGACTGGCTAGGGAAGAAGAGTTGGTTCTGAATTATATCCAGACTATTTGCAAACTTAATGACTTTTTTTAAATTAGCCAACATTTACTCTAGATATGAGAGCAAAAGTGGGGCAGTTGGTGGAGGTAGGTGAACTTTTTTCAAAGCTGGAGTGCTTTCAGAATTTACCTTCAGTTATAAAAAGCTCTCTCATGCAAATGCACCATTCTTCCAGCTCTTAGAACAGTGCTTTGCACATTAGTAAGCACTTAATAAATGCCATTATTATTATTATTATTTTGAAGCATCGTCCTCTAGAGATTACCTGGAGACCTGAGATTCTTGAAAATGGTGGTGACTGGTGATATTGCTTGTTGGGGTTTTAGGAAATAGTTTTATTTTGAATTAATCAGACAAAATGCATTCTAAGATTATCATCTGGTTTGTCAGTGTGGCAAAGTGGGAATCTTGGAGCGGTTATCAGTAAGTGAACAAACTTGCAAACAGATAACTTAGATGTAATGTCAATGTTTATGTAATTTTTTTCTTGTGTACACAGGTCTTTTTTTTTCTTCCTTTGACCCTGAAAACACCAGTATTTATGTGATTATGCTCTGTCACTGTTTTAGTAGGAAAGTGCGTGGAACATTCTTTAGGAAAACAAATATCCGCCAACTTAAGGCAGATACCTTTTGGAATGACTTTAGAAGACAGCTTTATTCACAGAGAACATTAGATAGTATGGTTAACTTTTTATAATGGAATAGGCTAGTGAATACAACTGTCAAATTTCTGACGTGAGTATGACTTTCAGAGACTTAACTCTTCTTTCCTGTGCCCACCCCCTTTGCTTTGTAGAAGAGGAAGATGGAGTGTGGGAGAACGGCCTATCCTATGAGTGCCGTACTCTGCTCTTCAAAGCAGTTCACAATCTACTGGAGCGGTGTCTAATGAACCGGAATTTTGTGCGCATTGGCAAGTGGT
Source organism: Tachyglossus aculeatus (assembly GCF_015852505.1). Classification (NCBI taxonomy): domain Eukaryota; kingdom Metazoa; phylum Chordata; class Mammalia; order Monotremata; family Tachyglossidae; genus Tachyglossus; species Tachyglossus aculeatus. The sequence continues at coordinate 45,162,312 of NC_052082.1, read as the reverse complement.
TTGTGAAGCCTTATGAAAAGGATGAAAAACCTATAAATAAAAGGTAGGAGGGTTTTTTTTATTTTTTTGTTTAAGTATTTTGGTTTTGTTTTCTTTAGGGGAACATTTGTAAAGGAAGCAAGTTGAATGATACAAACTTATCTTCAGGTATGTTTAGAGATGGCAAGAAGTTTAAGGTATACATTCTTTCTTTGACACTTTTAATAACTTTACTGCAAGAGGACTGAGTCTATATTGTTCACTCTACCATGGCATAGACAGCCTGCTCAATGGAAAGAGCACAGGCTTGGGAGTCAGAGGTCATGGGTTCGAATGCCTGCTCCGCAACTTGTTAGCTGTGTGACTTTGGACAGGTCATTCAACTTCTCTGTGTCTGTTACCTCATCTGTAAAATACGGATTAAGACTGTGAGCCCCACATGGAACAACCCGATCACCTTGTATCCTTCCCAGAGCTTTTAGAACAGTGCTTTGCATATAGTAAGTGCTTAACAAATGCCACCATTATTATTATCATTGCTATTATTATTATGATTATTATTGGCGTGATAAGGGAAATGTCATGTGGCTGGGGAATTGTGCCCATGGTGGTGGTGGTTACTATGCCTTTATAATTAAGCAAATTGATAATATTAGATGTTTAAAGGCGATATTAAAACGGTCCAAGATATCAACATGAGTTTTATAACTTGTGGAGCTCTAACATTTTCAAAGGACTAGATTCCCGGAAGGTTTTGAAGAATTAAAGGTTTGGCGTGGAGCTGAGTCTCTGGCAAGTCAGCGGTGTCACATTGCACTGACTTTTAGGAAATTTGGAAATTAGTCCTTGAAGACAGGTCAGAAGATATGATGGAAATCAAACTCTGGAAGATCCTACTTAAGATATTGAAGTGCCAACTCCTGAGTCCAACTCTATCCATGTATTCTTGGGATTGTTTGCAGCTTCCCATTCTTTTTTATGCCAGTTTGGACAAGTAAAGTGCATTGTTGTAATCCAGTTTTAATTGCCTTGCGGGGGTGGAGAGAAGAGGTGAGAGAGCGTGGATAGAGAGAATCAAGTTTTTCGTCCAGTCTCTCAGTAAAATAGTGGCAGTTTTGATTCTACTATCTCCATCCCTCTAGAAAAGGTAGCCCTTATGTGGCTTTGCAAGGGGATTATGTCTCTTCCTTCTCCTTCATCTGCTCTAATGATAATTTAATTTATGCTCCAGGAATTGTTGCCCATTTCATAGAATCTGGTGCAAAACACTGGCTGCTAATTGGGGAAATATGTGCATGTGCCTCCCCGCCAGCCAAAGTAGTGCTTTTAAATGATAACCCTGCTACTGAGGGTAATGACTATATTAGAGCCTACTGATAAGGGCTAAACCCAAAGTGGGATTAATTGGAACAGTTGACCTTCCTCTGCCCCTCCTCCCTCCTTCCCTCCCCCCTCTTCCTGGCTAGTGGGCACCAGAAAACTGTTGCCGCACAGGACAGCAAACGTGGCAGGCCCTGGGACTTCAACCTGTTATCGTTTTCACTCTTGATCTTCAGCCTCCTCCTTGCCAGCTCTCTGAGCCTTGCCTGCTGGTAGGAGCGGGGCCCCTTAGGTTACATGCCTGGCGTCCGATCAAAAGAGCAGGGGAGGTGGCATCGATGTTAACCATCAGCTGGTCTGGAGGTGGCAGTTGGAGATTGAAGTATGGAACCCTGCTCTCTAAACCACTCCCACTGGATTGACCAGTCGCTCACTTCACTTGCGAAGCCCCCACCTTTGTTGTCGTTTCTCCACCAGTTTTTACTCTAGCTGAGGATTGAAGTACATTTGAAATGCGGCTGTATGCCACTTATAATTGAACATTTCTTTTGTCCCAGTGTCACTTTTTTCCCCCTTCCATCTTTTCATCCTCTCCCTTTTGAAGGGAAGCTTCTAAAATTGGGGTGTTTTTAATAGAAGACAGAGCTTTCTCGGATGAGAGGAGGCAAAGTGCCATCTTGACTCCACTGATCTAGGTGAAACTTTGCATAGTAGTCTTTTCAGCTTTTTTCAAAGGTCAGGATCACAAGAGGTGGCAGGCTGGCCTCTTCTTGGCTTCTAAGTTTAAATTTAGGCATTTAAAATTCTTTTGAAGATTGATTTACTCTTTGCTTGTTATTGGGGAAATGGTCCTTAAATGGACCATGTGTCTTTCTCAGACTAAAATATCCAAGTAACACGAATCACTTGTCTCTCTGCCCTTTCATCCCAATCTCACCTCTCTAAAATAGTGAAGATAGTCCTTTGCCATAGATGATTGGGGCACAGGTAAACCAAGAACAGGAGCAGAGGAAGATTTTTCTCCACCCACCTCTTTTCACCCCCCGAATCTTTCTGAATTTGGGAGATAGAGCAGAACAGATATGATGGTCCCTCTCACTGCTGATTTTTCTTTTTCTCTCTTCCCACCCCACTGTAACCAAGCCCTGATTTTTCCTAACTGAGAATCTACCTTTGGGCTGTCTTCACCTTTGGGATTCTTCATCTTCAGAATAAGGAGCATGTAGTGTAGCTCGGGAGACCGGACCGCCGGCAAATTTTACAGACCATAATGCAGCTCAAGGGACCATTGGCTTGCTGATTTGGCATTGACCTTCCTGGAAGTAGTTGGCTAGATCGTATGTCCCCTAAGGGTTCCTTTCAGTTCTGTAATTTTATAAACAGAGACATAATGGGGGAAGCTGTAGATCTTGGCTTTCATTTTTGGTTTGGCGAATAATTTTTCCAGAGGTAGATGGCCATCTGTCTAGAACTAGTACAGTCACCTCCAGAATAATAAATGGGCTCTGAGTCTGACAGACAGACCCTTCACACATTAAGGTGAAGGGATGACTGTCTTCCCTGCCCAGGCCTTCCTTGTGTGTCATAGAGGTAGGAAGTTGATAGAGTAGTTTTACCCCTCCCACCCAAATTGGGCACAACTAAAAGGGGAAATCCCTCTTATTGCTCCACTGGTTCTAAGGATGGTCATGTTGAGGGGTTGTTCAAAGTATAATGCCTTATTGTCATGTTCAGAATGGAAGTTTTTCGCCTGGGAGGAAATAATCTATGAAGGTTGCGAGTACTTGAGAAGCAGCGTGGCTTAATGGTTAGAGCCTGGGAGTCAGAAGGACCTGGGTTCTAATTCTGACTCCACCACTTGTCTGCCGTGTGACCTTGGACAAATCACTTAACTTTTCTATGTCTGTTACCAATTATATGTTGCCAATTTGTACTTCCCAAGCGCTTAGTACAGTGCTCTGCACATAGTAAGCGCTCAATCAATACGATTGATGATGATGATGTTACCTCATCTGTGAAATGGAGATTAAGGGTATGAACCCCACGAGGAAGACTTTGTCCAAGCTGATTAGCTTGTATCTACCCTGGCACTTAGAACAGTGCTTGACACATAGTAAGTGCTTCAGATGCCATCATTAGAAAGATAGACTTTGATTAGTAAGGATACCTTTTTAACCATTAAGAAAATGGCAGTCACTAGGTAGTGACTTCTACTTCCTCACCAAACCCTTGAGCTAAAGTAGGTTTGAAACTACAGATACATCTCTCTAAATTTTTTTTTTTGTTAAATTTCAGAAAGCACTTCAGGAAATGAACTTAAATTCAGTAACAGAGAACTAAGTTACTTTGTGTTGTTGTTTCTAGATTTTTTCACTTAGCCAAAGCAGATCCTCATATGAATACATTAGCCCCACCCTATTGTGTGGAAGAAAGATGTTGTTACACTTGTCTGTTTAAATCTTTTTTTTTTTATTATTCAGAGTGCTGGCCTCTTGTTTAATCAGTAGTATTTATTTTGCAGAGCAATGTACTAAGTGTTTGGGAGAATACAATAATTAGATTATATTATTACATACATATTTATTACTCTATTTTACTTGTACATATCTATCCTATTTTATTTTGTTAGTATGTTTGGTTTTGTTCTCTGTCTCCCCCTTTTAGACTGTGAGCCTACTGTTGGGTAGGGACTGTTTCTGTATGTTGCCAATTCGTACTTCCCAAGCGTTTAGTACAGTGCTCTGCATATAGTAAGTGCTCAATAAATACGATTGATGATGATGATGATAATTAGATACGGTCCCCACCCTCAAGGAGCTTACCATCTAGCAGGGGAGACATCCACTAAAGATTGGAAAAGCAATCATCGTCCGTCTCATCTCTGCATCAAATGCCTCACCACTGGTTTTAAGGCATTTTTAGTTCTCCTGCGATGACCCACACACATTTTGCTTCTCTAACACCAACACACTTACTGTACCTCAATCTCCTCTTCACCATCAGTCATATTTATTGAGCACTTACTATGTGCAGGGCACTATACTGAGCTCTTGGAAGCAATATAGCAGGCACATTCCCTGCCCACAATTAGTTTACAGTTTAGAGGGGGAGACAGGTATAAATAAATGATGGATATATATATGTAAGTGCCAGAGGGAGGTGGGTAATGAATAAAGGAAGCAAGTCAGGGCTTGCTTACTCCCAGAAGGGAGTAATAAAAGAGGAAATGAGGGCTTAGGGAAGGCCTCTTGGAGGAGATGTGCCTTCAGTAAGGCTTTGAAGGTGGGCAGGGTAATAGTCTGCTGGATGTGAAAAGGAAGGGTGTTCCAGGCCAGAGGCAGGATGTGGACGAGACGTGGGTGGCAAGATAGACGAGACCTGGGTACGGTGAGTAGGTTGGCATCAACCCTTTGCTTACATACTCCCTCCCCCTTCGTATCTGACAGTCAGTCACTCACATTTGAAGGCTTACTGTGTGCAGAGTACAGTACTAAGGGCTTGGGAGACTATAATATAACCACCGCTCTTCGTCGTCACAATCCTGCAAAAATCATATCTCCTCCAAGAAGCCTTCCTCGATTAGTGTCTCATTGCCCCACTCCATTCTCCACTCTTCATCATCATCATCAATCGTATTTATTGAGCGCTTACTATGTGCAGAGCACTGTACTAAGCGCTTGGGAAGTACAAATTGGCAACATATAGAGACAGTCCCTACCCAACTCTTCTTCACTTAGGCACTTGGATGTGTACTCTCCAAGCATTTTGATACTCACCTCACCCCTCAACGCTTAGGTTCTCTGTTGTTTCCCCTCTCTGTAATTTTAACATTTCCCCAACTAGATGGTAAATTATTTGAAGGCAAAGGGATTGTCTATCCCCAACTCTATTGTATTGTCCTCTTCCAGGTGCTTAGTACAATGCCATGTGCACAGTTACTGTTCAAAAATCAGCATGGCCCAGTGGAAAGAGCACAGGCTTTGGAGTCAGAGGTCGTGGGTTCAAATCCCGGGTCCGCTAACTGTCAGCTGTGTGACTTTGGGCAAGTCACTTAACTTCTCTGTGCCTCAGTTACCTCATCTGTAAAATGGGGATTAAAACTGTGAGCCCCCTGTGGGACAACCTGATCACCTTGTAACCGCCCCAGCGCTTAGAACAGTGCTTCGCACATAGTAAGCACTTAACAAATACCGTCATTATTATGATTAATTATTGATAGAAAGATCTGGAGATTGTGAGTACTTAAGCACTTTCAGGCTACTATAAGTAGCATTTGGAGGACTGTAAAATCTGAACGAAAAATGGAAAAGACCTCCTAGAGGAGCTGTGATTTAAGAAGGGCTTCCAAGGTTGGGAGAGTAGTGGTGTATTGGATGTGGAGGGGTAAGGAGCTCCAGGCAGGTGAGAGGGCATGAGTGAGAGGCTGCCATCCAGAGACATGAATGAGGCACAGTGAGTAGGATAACGTGAGAGAGTGTGAGCCGTGGCATTGACCCAGGACTCATATAACATACCCTCTTTGAGCTTTGAATTCCTTCTTGTCAACTGACGACAGCTCTCCCCATTTTTTAAAAAGTCATTTTGAAGTAACTTCCCTGTGAGGCTTTGTCCAGTTAATTTCTTATCTCCACATTTGATAGTCCACCAAATGCCACTTCAGCATTTCCAGTCCACCTAAATATTATAGAGCATAACTTAGCCTTTCACTACCATAGCCTTATATTTATTTCCCCCTATTTGTAACTTATTGTAATATTGGTCTGCCCATGTAGGCTGTAAGCTTCCTTGGATCATCATCAATCGTATTTATTGAGCACTTACTATGTGCAGAGCACTGTACTAAGCGCTTGGGAAGTACAAATTGGCAACATACAGAGACAGTCCCTACCCGACAGCGGGCTCACTGTCTAAAAGGGGGACTGTGTCACAGTCTTCCTCCCCATTTCCCAGATGAGGGGACCGAGGCCCAGGGAAGCTTGCCCAAGGTCACCCGGCTGACAAGTGGCGGGGCCGGGATTTGAACCCATCATCATCATCATCATCAATTGTATTTACTGAGCGCTTACTATGTGCAGAGCACTGTACTAAGTGCTTGGATAAGGATCGTGTCTACCTGCTCTGTTGTACTGTACCTTTCCAAGCGTTTAGAACGGTGTTTTGCACTAAGTACGTGCACTGACTTGTGTGCATGTGCCTTTTTCATTCCTCCTATCTGACTTAGTTTCTGTCTTGCATGTTGGATTGTAAAATCCTTAGGGATCATATTAAATTCTTTTGTAGTTTCAGACACTTAATACAGCTGTAAGTTTGAAAGTGCCTACCAACTCTGTTATTTTGTAGTCTCCCAAATTGCCTGGTGTAGTGCTCGGCACATAGTAAGCGCTCAAATACCATTGACTGTTGCATAAAAGTGCTCAAGTACTGTGTATCCATGGTTGTTGGTGTGGTTGAGAAGACCAGTGCATGTCCAACAATTCATTCCATACTATGTGACTTACTATAATTCTTGGTCAACTGATAAATCTGGCTCTTGAAATACCTGTCATTTCCTAATCTGCATCTTCTGGAGAAGAATAACCCTCCTCCAGTTCACTGCTATAACACCTTTCTGAAGCTGGGTCCCTCCAATCAGGCCTTGGTTCTGAACTTCAAAAGGAATGCTACTTCAACTCAAAGTGAATCTCAAAAGACACTTTTAGCACCTGAATGAAGTGTAAAAGCACTAATAAAGTGGCTTTACATATGTAACCTTGTAGAGTAAACTCTCCTGACTGCATCGAGTATGCTGCTAGTAAGCATGTGCAAATGAGGGATACAGCCAAAAATAACCAGAGGAAAAATTACTGAATTGCAGAGAAAACACACACAGCTAATAAATATTGTAAATACTCCCCGAAGATAGAATAGAGTAGGTGGAAATGCAAAAGTACAGACTGAAACCCAACACCATCCAGGCTCCACCTCTTGCCTGCTGTGACCTGGAGCAATTTAACTTTCCTGTGCCTCAGTAACTTCATCTGTAAAATGGGGATTAAGTCTGCTAGCTTCATGTGGGACATGGGTTGTGTTCAACCTGATCAGCTTGTATCTACCTGAGTGCTTAGTACAGTGGAAGCAGCGTGGCGCAGTGTGCAGATCACAGGCCTGGGAATCAGAAGGTCATGGGTTCTAATCCCATTTCAGCCACTTTTCTACTGTGTGACCTTGGGCAAGTCACTTAACTTCTCTTTGCCTGTTATCTCATCTGTAAAATGGGGATTAAGACTGTAAACTCCGTGTGGGACAACCTGATTACCTTGTATCTTCCCGGTGCTTAGAACAGTGCTTGGCACATAGTAAGCACTTAACAAATATTATTATTATTATTATTATTATTTAAAGAAGCTCACATGAGACATGCTCATGTTGGGAGAAACACCACAGGGGTGGGGAAAGGATTCCATCCTAACTCAACAATGAGTATAGCCAGGGTTACCTGTACTGACAATAATAATAATAATAATAATAATAATGGCATTTTTTAAGCGCTTACTATGTACAAAGCACTGTTCTAAGCACTGGGGAGTTTACGAGGTGATCAGATTGTCCCACGTGGGGCTCACAGTTGTAATCCCCATTTTACAGATGAGGTAACTGAGGCTCAGAGAAGTTAAGTGACTTGCCCAAGGTCACACAGCTGACATGTGGCAGAGCTGGGATTTGAACCCATGACCCCTGACTCCAGAGCCCATGCTCTTTCCACTGAGCCACACTGCTTCTATAATAATAGCATTTATGAAGCGCTTACTATGTGCAAAGCACTGTTCTAAATGCTGGGGAAGTTACAAGATGATCAGGTTGTCCCACGGGGGCCTCACAGTCAATCCCCATTTTACAGATGAGGGAACTGAGGCACAGAGAAGTTAAGTGACTTGCCCAAAGTCACACAGCTGACAAGTGGCGGAGCCGGGATTTGAACCCACAACCTCTGACTCCAAAGCCCGGGCTCTTTCCACTGAGCCACGCTGACAAGAAGAGTTTTTTGGGTTTGTTTTTTCATTTTTTTCTTTTTTTCTCCTCCAAATAAGAATGGGGACATCTTTGAAGATAGCTTTTTAGCTGAATAGCTTCTGCAGTTAAACTTTTAGAAGATCAGTTGGTTCAGGAAATATGAATGTTGGTGCAGGGTTAGCTTTGTAGATTCTTTAACCTTAGAATACTACCTAGGCTGATCAATCTTCTAGTTCACCCGAAAAAATTCCAGATTTGCATTTAGCTGCGATTTTTGGCAGGAAGAAGCAGCCTTATGCCGGCAGAATTCCTAAGCAATACCACATTCTGAATCATGTTGGTTTGCAGGTGAAATTGCAGTCAAGGGAATTAAATTGTAGAAAACTTTCTTGCAGATTTTTTTTTTTTTTTAATTTAGCCCTCTTCAGCAATTTATAGAAGTGTTGGCAGAACCCCACTATAGCCCAGTTCATGAGGTGTGTGTTACAGGGACACGTTACAAAGCAGTAAAATTGACTGTTTTAATGCCGAATGGGTACTGGGATTTCCTATCTTCCAGGTCCCCCTGGAGAAACCGAGGGTAGTGAAAGGAGGGAAAGACTATGTAAGAAGAGTCCCTTAATGACCACTTTTTGATAAGAGTTAGTGCAGCCCTGGAATTGACTGACCTTACTAGGAAATTGTTTGGATTTCCTAGTATTTATTTATTTATTTTACTTGTACATTTCTATTTATTTTATTTTGTTAGTATGTTTGGTCTCCCTCTTTTAGACTGTGAGCCCGCTGTTGGGTAGGGACTGTCTCTATATGTTGCCAATTTGTACTTCCCAAGCGCTTAGTACAGTGCTCTGCACATAGTAAGTGCTCAATAAATACGATTGATGATGATTTCATTGAATTGGACTATTGTCAGTAGTTCCTAATCTTGGCACTACAGGGGATCCCTAACTGCAAACTGACAAACTTGAAGAATTCATCCTTTTGCTAGCCTCAGAGCTTGGTTGGATGTACAGCCCACTCCAATCCTGGGCACTGATTTCCTCTCCTTTGTGGGAGAGGAAAAGGTTCATGCCCTGCAGTGGGAGATTTCAGACCTGGAAAAAGAACAATAGGAACTTGACTCTAAGATGGCAGATTCCTGCTTTTTTTTTTTAACCTTCTAAATTAATGCCTAATGAATGATTAATGTTAATTTGTTTTTCAAATGCCTTTGAGTGTTCAGGAGTCTCTGGCCAACAACATTTTGGGCTAGATAGAGAGATCCAGAAGGAGCTTTGGGGTGGAGGCGGGAAAGACACACACACACACAGGCTAGGTGTGTTTACTTTTTAGTTCTCCTTCTCCTCCCCCACCCCCCTGCTCCATTTTTCTCATTTGTCAATGAGCACTGCTTCACCCCTTTGCTGGACAGAGCCTTTAACTTGGTTTTAGTTACTGTTATGTTAACGAAGCGAGAACATTGGATGCCTATCAGAAACTTCTAAGCCCAAACTATGAACCATTAAGGTCAATTCTATACTGTTCTCTCTGAGGGGCGACAGAAGGATTTAGGAGAGTATGGCTCCAGGGAGCTTCAGAGAGGAATAGCTAAGGTTGGAGGAGTATTCATTGAGTGCCTATTGTGTGTAGACAACTGTCCTAAGTGTTTGGGAGAGTGCAATGGAATTAGTAATCATGGTCCCTGCCCTCAAGGAGTTTACCTTCTTGATAGGCGACAGAACTAAAATTACAGATTGGGTGAAGTGATAGAGTGGAAACATGTGTGTATATCAGGTGCTACCAAATAGTTGGGTTTAGGGAGGAGGGAGGGAGGCTAGCAGAATTACAGACTATAATACCGTTGTGGGTAGGGATTGTCTCTTTTTATTGCTGTATTGTGCTTAGTACAGTGCTCTGCACACAGTAAGCACTTAATATGAATGAATTGCTTTTATATTTGAGGGCTTACTGTGTACAGAGTACTGTACTAAGTGCTTGGGAGAGTAAAATGCAACAATAAGCAGAAACATACCCTGCCCACAGGGAGCTTACAACTGACTCCCCATTGGTCAAGGGGAGGGCCCACTACACTCTCTCAGCAGGCAAAATGGCCCGTTGCCTTCTGCCTCTCATCTCAAGCTTCACTTGGGTGTCACCATTTTGCTGACTTAATCTTTTTCTTCCTACCCCCATCATTTCCTCGGGTTCCTAGAACAGTAACATTTAAAATGTGAAAGAAAAATGCTAAAGACTCAGTTCTCAAGGTAGCCAGTATTTATGACCTTGCCTTTTTAGTGTAATTATGAGGTACATTTAATAATCTTCTTAAAGCTTTTTGGTAGGGTTTGGTGTTTTTTTGTTTTTTTTTTTAAACAGAGAATTAGATTGTAATTTTAGGTGCCATTCTAAAACTTTTCTTCAAACTTGGAGCTATTTGAGGTGATTACTCTAGAGTGCTGGAGGCTTGGGCATCCTTCATGGTGATGGTATTCATACCCCATTCCTTCCCCCATCCTCCACACACAAAATTAGGGTCTGACACTGCTCTGCAAGTCATTGGACTTTCAGGTTTGGAAGCTGGAGCAGTGAACCTGCTCAATTTGGGGGACTTTGAGCCCCCCAAATACTCAGAACATTAAGCCACGGAAGACTAAGCCCCACGTGGGACAGGGACTGTGTCCAGCCAGATTTGCTTGTATCCACTCCAGTGCTTAGTACAATGCCTGGCACGTAGTGCTTAACAAATAGCATTATCATTATTATAGGATGAGCCTAAGAAGTGTTCCTTCCCCACACTACAGTTTTTCCCCTCTAGATTGTAAGCTTGTGAGTAGGGAATGTCACTTCCATCTATATTGTACTCCCCCAAGCACTCAATACAGTGTTCTGCACACAGTAAGTGCTCAGTAAATACGATTGATTTCTCTTCGGTATTTATGTAGTGCTATTCATATGGAATTTTTTTTGCTTTACATTGCATCTACGAGGTTTTCTCCCTATTGAGTAGGGAAGTTTGCCAGAAACATGACATGCTTCTCCCCCCCCAAAACACACACACTCACACACACACGCTGCCCCCCCCCCCCCCCCCCCCCCCCTTTGATTTGGAGCCCTCTGAGCTTGGATTCTGTCCTAGTTAAAGTCTTTGCAACACTTTTTAATACCTGGCACACTGTCCAGCACATTGTAAATGTTTATTAAATGTCCAAGCAAATAAGAAGTTCTGAAGGATTGAGACTAGAGCTGCAGTCCTTCAAACAGTAATTTGGTGTTAGTGGTGAGCTCCTCATTATAACCTCCCAAGCCTATTTACCAGTCCTCTCTTTAATCAATTGCCTGTTTCTTCTTTTATCACTTCCCTGCCATTATCTCCAGGCACCATGCTAGCTTCTTTTGGTTGTGCGTAGAGCTGACATGGGTCATTGGAAAGTTATCTAGTGAACACTTAGCAGGGAGACCTTAGGGGAAGAGTTACAGGTTGGAAAAAAGTTTGAGAATCACTGCTTTTAAAGCAGATGTTTTTGCTTCCCTTTGGGGGAGCCTAGGGGAAGGGAATGGTTAGAATTGCTAGGACACTGTTTTTTCTAAGAAGAAAAGATTACTTGAATCCAGTGTTAAAGAGACTTGCCTTGACTGACTTGAAAGTTTCTTCTGACATCACATTAAGTACTCTTCATGTAGATGCATGTTATCTGAAGTGTTCCCTAATAGTATTCTATCTAAAATGTACATGAGGTGAAAGCAGAACCGAGTGTAATCCTGCAAGTATGTGGTTTACTCAAGTCATCTGTTCATAGGGCCTTGTGATTTCATACCTTAAGAACAATGCTAGGGATTTAGTGGAGGGACACACACACAGTGGACCAGCTTATAGTAGACTTAATCACTTTGAGGCAATTTTGACTTAATGTTCTTTATACACAATGTTTGCAAAGTCAAAATATAGTCCTTTTTTTCCCTTTTCCTCCCTGATTGGATAGAATGGCATGAATAGTGGCAATATAATTCTCATGCCAAACTTTACTTTGGGCAAGTCACTTAACTTCTCTGGGCCTGTTACCTCATCTGTAAAATGGGAATTAACACTGTGAGCCCCACGGGGGACAACCTGATCACCTTGTAAATTCCCCAGCGCTTAGAACAGTGCTCTGCACATAGTAAGCGCTTAATAAATGCCATTATTATTATTATTATTATTATTACTTTCTAGATGTTTCTCTTTTAAATTGCTCACACCCATATACTGAAAGTAGCAATTTCGTCTGATCTCTCCAAAATGCATTAAGGATTTGTGTGTGGCTCTATGAAGATCAAGCAATTATAATAATGATGGCATTTATTAAGCTAGCGCTTACTATGTGCAAAGCACTACAAAAATATCCTTTTGAAATGTTTCTTTTGGTTGGAGTACTTTTGAATGAACAAAATGTCCTGTCGATATGTTTTACCTAGGGTCACTTAAGATTTAGTAAATTATTACATTACTAATTTTTAGAATTATATGGCTTAATTGTGGAGCTATGTTCATTTTTCTAAATAGTAAAAAAAAGCCTAACTAGGTGTAACAAAGGAAAATCGTTTGGTTATGGAACTATTGGAAACAAGCTGCTGATTCCATCATTTTACATGCTACCTGGTTATATGTCTGTTTTTCTGGCAGGGATGTTGGGAGAGGGGGAAGAAAAAAACAAAGATTTACTCTTGCACCCAGAAGCAAAAATTTGCAATTCTACTGTTTCTGTAATGTCACCCAGGTTATTTGGAGGGGGAAAAAAAGGTAGATCAGGGTTTACAAAAGTAGCTGTCCAAAGTTCACAGGTGAAGCTGTTAAACTTATCTTTTGGGGCATTAACAGAACAGTTCTTATCTTTTTGTCCTGGTCAATATTTAGAAGAATATCTCTGTTTCTGAAACTGAACAGATGTTACTTTCATTAAAAATTTAAACAATTTGCTTTTTAAAGTAGACGGTTACCACTGGAGAATGTTAGGCATAATGAAAAGCACTCTTATCTGGGAGTTAAGAAGACTTGAGTTCTAATTCCAACTCTTTTAGTTCCAACTCTTTGCCCCACCTCCTTATGGGACCTCGAAGTGTGTCTGTGCCACAGGCTGTTCCTACTACAGAAGATGTTGCTCTCTTTCCTTACGTACCCTTCAAGAACGCTAAAATGAATGCCACGTTTCTACAGGGGGTGGTAACAAGGTCATGCCAGATCACAATGGTGATTTGCCTAGATCTCACTTTGACTGGGAAATGCGTGCCTATGTAGTGATTTGGAAGCAAATGCTTTCCCTGCATAATCCCATTCTTGAGAAATGGAGAGACTGCTTGACAGATGAAAATCAGGTGATTTTTGCCTTTGATTCTGCCATGGACTGAGTAGTAAACAAGTCACTTCACTTCTCTTATTACTTTTTAATTAATCAGTTAATGGTATTGAGTACTTACTGCATAAAAGGCACTGTACTGAGTGTCTGGGAGAGTACCAGTAAGTGGAAATGATCCTGGACCTCAAAATGCTTACCTTGTGAGGGAAGGTGTTTTTTTTTAACTTAAATGGAAAACATACTTATTTATATCACAAGGATATTCTGGGGATGAGAGATGGGAAATGCTTTAGGGTAGCCTTACCGAAAACCATTTTGTCAATTCACTAGAGAAATGGTTCTTCACTATCTCTTGCTTTTTCTCCTCCTGGGGTTATGATATTGGTGATTTAGAACAATATTTTAAGGCATATCTCATTTCAGTGCAAATATGGTAGATTTCATTGTCGTGTATTTGAGCGCTTACTCTGTGCAGAGCACTGTACTAAGCACTTGGGGAAAGTACAGTACAGCACTAAACAGTGACATTCACTGCCCACAGTGAATTTACAGTCTCAGTGGCTAGAAAGTACTTTTTTTTTTTTAAACCTGGACCCAACTAAGATTAAGAGCTGTGTTCAGTAGGACAGTGCAGAATAAAGAGCATGAACTGAAAGCATTTATCATGTAACTCTTCAGAATATTAGCTTTGAACTCTAGGAGGTGAATTTAATGCATTGCACTAAATTGTTATTTATCATTCAGGCATAGAAGGGGAGGTTTGTAGGAATAGATGATTGATTCTTTCATATAAATATTGGTCTTGACCTCATTTACTCTGAGTGCTGTTTAGTAATTAGAACATTAATTTTTAGCCTTCTTCTACTCTACATTTTTGGACTGTGCACATGATAGGCACTCAACTCAAGTCTTTTGATTTTTTTTGAGAACAGCACCAGTAGCATGTGAACTGCCAGATTACATATTACATAATATCAACAATATTACATTGTTGAGCAAAACTAGACATGAGAAGCAGCATGGCTTACTGGAAAGAGCACAGGCCTGGGAGTTAGAAGGATCTGGTTCTAATCCCGGCTCCACAACTTGTCTGTTCTGTGACCATGGGCAAATCACTTAACTTCTCTGTGCCTGCTACCTCATCTGTAAAATGGGGATTAAGACCGGGAGCCCCATGTGGGACAGGGATGGTGTCCAACTTGATTATCTTGTATCTACCCCAGTGATTAGAACAGTGCTTGACACATAGTAAGCGCTTAACAAATACCGTCACTAGTATTATTATTAGTAGTAGTAGTAGTAGTAGACTGTGAGCCCACTGTTGGGTAGGGACTGTCTCTACATGTTGCCAACTTGTACTTCCCAAGCGCTTAGTACAGTGCTCTGCACACAGTAAGCGCTCAATAAATATGATTAGTAGTAGTAGTAGTAGAAAACTGAATGAAAGAGCTCACAGAGATAAGTACTGGGAACACCTTGTGGAGAGGTGTTTCCTCTTCAGAATAGAGGCTGTGGGTTGGCTCTATATAATCAGATAGTTGCTAGTGTTGGGCCTGTCAAATGTGCTCAAGATGTGACTGAACCCCAGCTCGTAAAGCTTTCCCACCATAGTGATGAACTGCGCCACTGACCAGTCCTTCAAAGATCTGGGTACTCATCACAGAAAACCAGTATTGGTTAATCTGATTATTATAATGGGTGATCTCATTCCAAACGTGGAGTGGACTAATTAGAATGCGTGGGCATGACAAACAACAAATGTCTACTTTTGCCGAGTATGCCAGACAAGGAAAACTTCCCGAATGCACCCGTGATCAAAGCAGTGTTGTGTAATGATCACAGTATGGCAGAGACCATACCAGTGTTTAGAGCACAGTAGCCACGCATGGAGGTAAGTGCTGGTTGGACCACTGTCTGATATGCTGCAAGTTCACACTTTCCAAATATACATTTCACTGAAAAGTGGCCACAAAGACTCCTGAAGAAAGAAATCATTCACAAAGACCCCTGCAGCAAAATAAGTACTGTCCCATAAACATTTTGCCCTGCCTCATGACTTAGGAATAAAAGAGAGGCTTAGAGAAATTTTGGGCCCAGCGGGCAAATCAAGTTATTGAATGTGATGGGTAGTGTTATGCCAAAGACCTTGCTGCTCACTATCAAACCAAGAACCCTTTCACATCATTAAGGGAGTTAAGTGGCCCTTTACACCTCAAGAGTGTGAGTGGCTCCAGCCTTATCACAGACAGGGGTAATCCGGGAGCCATGGCAGTAGCATTTCAGTATTCCCCACACCCCCATACTAGTGAAGATGAGGTCCCAGAAAGCTTTCCAGCATATTAAAAACATGGCACTTAACCAGATTATTGAAAAATGACAAAGGACCTGGACCTGAAGGCAAACTTACTGAGGTCTACCGTTGACCACAAGTTCCTGGATTCACCATGTGATGTCAAATGGTGCAGGAATGAGCCCCACAACCTCTGTACAGCTTTTATAAACCTTTTGTACAGCTTTCATGAACCTTATGAAAGGATCTGACACCATCAGCTCTGGAACCTGATGAATCGATTAATTGACTGCTTCATAAGTGCATGGCTAGTCTTGTCAGAGCTGTGGGTTCCCCATCTGTTCCATTCCCTATTGCCAGAGGGGTAAAGCATGGATGTGTAGAAAGCTCAGTTCTGTTCAATTTGTTCTAGGTAGTCATGCTGTACACTGTACCGAGGGACATTGGTGCAGACATTATGCCTCCAGGCCCTTGGGAAGCTCTTTGAGGTCAACAGGCTAAAAGTGATTCATTCATGGATTCATTCAGTCGTATTTATTGAGCGCTTACTGTGTGCAGAACACTGTACCAAGCGCTTGGGAAGTACAAGTTGGCAACATATAGAGACGGTCCCATCCTACAGGCTTTTGAGTTGGACTCCCAGCCACATTCATCTCACGTCTCTGAGGTCTGAGAATTTCCAGTCAAAGCATAAGACCCAAAATGGTGGCTTTCTGGCCTGTCTGAAGCCTGTCTCCTCCCATCCCCCCTAGAATCCCTTTTTCCTTCTCTTCCTTGCACTTGAAATGAAAAGTTGGCTCATTTGCCGCTTGCCTCATCCAAGGACTTAAAGACATTTGAGAATCATTATATACAAGTGACTGCATCTTAAAGGCACACACCCAAGAAGATGAGCAAATGACTCAGTCAGCCCAGTGCTAGTGATAAGTCTAAAGAAAACCGAAGATATCACCAGCCTGTACCTGAGAAACTATGTGCGACCAGAAATTAACTTTGGCAGCACAACTAAATGTGGTCCCAGAATTCTGTTTCTTAGTACACTGGCCAACAGTGTCGGTGTAAGAAGTAGGAAGTCACATCGAGAAAACCAACGTGTCCTTTGGAAAACTGACAAGGGGGCAACATGGCGTTCATCTTGGGACCAAACCCAAACTGAAAAATCTGTCATGCTGTCCAACCTTCTTTAGAGTTCCGAGACCTCTGATGTCACAACTGGCTTTTGAGCAGTTTTTCCCTCAGCGTCACTTCCAGGCGGTACTTAACATATGGCAGGAGAAGATTGCAGACAACAAAGTCAGTTTCTAGTGTGGCAGCTAAAAATGCCACCACCACACAGTTTTGGGTGTAACATGAGGAGAATAGGTAATAGTAGGGTTCCCAAACAGCTACGCTATGGAGAGCAGAAGCTGGGAAGCCAAAAGCAATAAGGAAACCACCTTCAGGATTCTAAAAAGCAAAATCTCAGACGGTACTGCATTTTAAGTGAAAACCGGGGGGTTGAAGCTTGTGATGATGGCCTGGCTGCCGCAGCTAACCACAAGCAGCTCTTTTGAAGCAAATGCTTCAAAAGGACCATGAGGTGAAGTAAAAATGCAAGCAGACATGACAGCGTAGTGAAGGACAATAGTTGGGACGATGGGGCCTCGCTTTGGCCTTTTTGCCACACAGGTTTCCATAAGGAGAATTTCCTCGATGGCAACATCATCATTGCTTATGAAGAACAAATATTTTATCTCTGTAATGTTCACTGCTGGTGAGATTTACCCTTAGCCCGAATGCTGGTGACTAAAGATCAGTTCAGGTCCCTTGGTTGCAAATAAAAAGGCTTTCCCTGGCTTCCTCTGAAAATTGTACTACTAACACATTATTTTCAAGAACTGCAAACTTTTCTGGGTGTATTTCCTATTCAGATTTTGAAATTGCTTCTGTTACTTGGTTGGCAGATAGCATTCTCAGTAAATTAATAAGCTATCACTCCTGGCCTGGGTCTCCATTCTTGCCTCCCATCTCATTGCTTAAAAGGGAAAGTTGGCACCTTTTTTTTTTTTCAGGCACTCTGTTTTAGGAAAGGAAAAGTCGCATGGCAGCTTTAACAATAAGCATAGAGTAGAAATGTAGTGCCTCTGTTACAAATTTGTCATTAGTGGTTTAGTATTAGAGTTCAAAATTTCTGCTACAGTAATCATTGTTGTGGCTTGGGTATCTTGAAGGTGGAGAGACAGCACAGGAAACTTTATTATCCCAAAGCGACCATTAATTAGCATTAAGCTCCTAAAATGCCACACTACTTCGTTGTTAAGCAGGGCTGGTGAAAGAGCAAATGTGCAGACTGTTGATGTAATAAACTTTCTAATCAAGGGCAAAAAAGAGGATTTTATGAAGATGATGGTTGACAGTGGAACCATATATCCTAGTAATAAGCATGGCTATAAAACTGGGTCTCTTGAATGCCTTTTTTTAAAGAGCTATAACGTGATATAGATCCTGATAATAGAACATTTTTTTAGACTATTTAAAAATACACACCCCCTTGCATCTTGAAATAAGCACTTTATCTTAAGCTATAATGCTCTTTTGTTTATAAAGAACTTAGTATCTCAATTTTAATAGCTTGCATCCCTAAGCCCAAATTCTGTTAGTACTCCAACCAAGTTTTTCTGTATTGGGTCAGTTTTCCAAAGGCCGAGTGACGTACCGGATTATGGCAGGGTTTCCTGATCAATCCTTGGCTTGATCTTTCCTAGCTTTTCAGCTGGCCAAAGGTCAGGGAGACAGGGAGTTTTCCTGGCAAGGTAAGCAGCCCCCTCCAACGTGCCCATGCTAATAGATTGAAAAGAAGAAAAACCTGTTCTTTCTCTTGTAAAGACAATAAAATCACCTTCCTCTCCCTTTCTCCATGACGTCGGATAGACCTGCTAGTTCTAAATTACAATAGCCATCACCCTTGAACAGTCAACATTAGTGCCCTTGTGCCACCCTTTGAACCAGCAGCATTATGCTGTCATTATTGCTGCCCGCACCCCCATTGGGATTGGTGCCACCGGTAGGGCAGTAAACATTGTGGAAGGATGCAAGCTGGTTCTCATCGGAGATTTCAGTACTTGACTAGTAATGTTTAAATGATGCTCACCCCGGGAGGGATGAAATCATTCATCCACATTGGGGTAAGAAGCGGTTTTTTTGTTTTTATATTGGTCCAGTTCTGCTCAGTGGGTTGTAGCCAAACATCAGCTTGATATCATCAACAGTTTTTCACTTTATTCATTCATTCATTCGTATTTATTGAGCGCTTACTGTGTGCAGAGCACTTTAGGGATCACTTTTAGTCAATACAAGAGCAGCTTGGCCGCACCCAATAGCGACACTCTACGACACAGTTAATAGAAGAGGGAAATGTTATTGGCGTATAACATAAAGGATGGAGATGTTATTGGTGTGAATAGTGCTGAGTACTGGCCTGATACTTGTTGAGGCCCAAACGCTCTGTGATACATTGATGTTATCACAAAGTGGCCGTATATATTCTGCGTACCTCATGGAAAATTCAGTGAAGTCCAGGGCACCGGACTTGGAGTTCTCCCAACACAGGCCGAAAGCAATCATTAAAAACATCTGAATAAATCAGAGGTGAGCCGACTGAACTTTAGAAGACATGCAAATGAGTGAGCTGCATTTCAGATTCAACAGTCCTGCATACTGCCAGCTTGAGGAAGCCTGAGGCTTTATACCAGCCTGCACCTGTAAACCTCACACATAGCCCAAGTTCTCCATCTGCAGTGAGATTAAATGCTGCTAGGTGCTGCCTAGTAACTCCAGGGACACAAGGGTAGACACAGAAATAGAAAATAATAAAAAAGCGTAGAAAGTTATGTGGGCTGCTGACAGAAGGAAATGTGCCAGCAAGGCACAAGAGTTTCAGACCTCTATCTAGCTCTGAAACCCAAGCTTACTATAGAGGCCACATTTTAACAGCTGGAGCAATTCTATAAGAGTGACCCAAAGTCCATGTCTAATATCAAATGGCAAGGCAGGATCACACAGGGTGATGTCCTAGAACACAGTCCTTAAGCTTTAAAGCAGTGCACTTGCACCCAGTAGGACACAGGAGACAACTGGGGAACAAAATAACCAAGCGGCTGTTGTGTGATGAGCAAATTAGAGAAAGTTAAAAGATATCATGGAGCAAAACTTCAGACAGGGTGCCATAGCTGGAGCTGATTGCAGCAATAGACAGAGCACTCTGACGTGCAGCCCGTGACATTTGGGTAACACTTTAGAAAACAAGGTTTGTTAAGATACCCAAGAGGCAGAATCAGCCTTGGGACGCAGAATTCCAGGTAGTAAAAATGCAAGGCAGTGCAAAAGTGTTCAGATGCACTTTCGTGAACTCAGGAACATAAAATCTCACTGTCATATTTGACCCTAATTATAGCACACTGTGACTTGGTGACTCATTGATATGCTGTGGAAATCTTAGGTGCTTCTGTGTTGAATTTTCTTATGCGCCTTGGTCTGATCTCCATTAAATCCATCAGGACTGTTCTGCCTAACACTCCCAGGGGTAGAGGAGGAAATTCTCTACTGGTAGCCGAGTTGTACTTTCCAAGCGCTTAGTACAGTGCTCTGCACACAGTAAGTGCTCAGTAAATATGATTGAATGAATGAAAAGAGGGAGGAGTATGGCTGTTGACCACTCCCAACGTTGTATTTTGACACTTATACTGTTTTTTTTTAACAAATTCTGAAAAAGGAACAATCATAAACTCTAAAACAGAGCATAATCACTGAATTAGTGTGTAGTTTCAAGTATCAGAAGAGAAATAACGTGTAACTTGGAGAGAGTGATATTCCGAAAAATAAATGATCTAACTCAAATGGACACACCTATTAGGAAAATTTTAGTAATTGAGTGTATGTTTTTTTAAATGGTATTTAAGCTCTTAGTATGTGTCAGACACTGTCCTAAGTGCTGGCATAGATACATTAATTATGTTAGACCTAGTCCCCATCCTGCATGGGTCTTACATTCTAAATAGGAGGAAGAACAATAAAACGGAGGCACAGAGAAGTCGTGACTTGCTCAAGCAAGCAGTTAGCAGAGCTGGGTTTAGAACCCAGGTCCTCTGACTCCCAGGTGTGTGCTCTTTCCACTAGGCCGTGCTTCTTCTCATTTTGTTTTGAACTTGTTTTTTGATCTCACCAAACTATAGAAGCATGTAGGGCATCTGTAAAATATAGCTGCTCCTTCCTTCCTGTAGACCGTAAGCCCCTTAAAAATAGATAATCATATCTTGCCGCGGGCAGGGAACGTCTGCCAACTGTTGTATTTATTGTACTCTCCTAAACTCGTAGGGCAGTGCTCTGCACACAATAAAGGCTCAATGAAGTCCATTTGTGATGATGATCTAGTATCTCTTGTGTCTTTCCCAATGCTTAGTGCTGTGTTCTGCACACAGGAAGTGCTCAATTGCTGTTGATTTGTGCCCTGCTGCTAATACTGCTTTATGGCAGTTCCATCTCCAGGCCTATATACTTTTCCCCTCAACCTTAGACAAATAATTTTTAGCCCCAGCTTCTATTCCCATCACCCGAATAATACCTGTGGTATTTTGAAGAACTATAGCATTAAATAAACTCTGTGATTATGAGCAAGCTTTAGCTTTAATTGCAAGATACTTCTGTGGTATTAATCACTAAAATGTCAATTTCTTCTTTTCCAGTGAACACCTGTCTTGCTCTTTCACCTTTTTTTTGCATGGAGACAGCAATGTTTGTACCAGTGTGGAAATCAATCAACATCAACCTGTATATCTTCTTAGTGAAGAACACATCACACTTGCTCAGCAGTCAAACAGCCCGTTTCAAGGTAATTTCTTCTCTATTTGATAGCCCTTGTTATGTTCTCTTCCACAACTGCAATTCTTCAGTTGCTGTGTGACACAGATTGATTAGAGGACTGGTTAGAAACGATGGCTTTCTGCGTTGGTATGTTGTTTTTTGTTGTTTTTTTAAAAGATATTTTTTGAGCACTTCTGTGCCAGGTACTCTACTAAGCGCTGGAGTAGATGCAGGCTATTCAGATTGGATACTGTCCATGACCCACATAGGGCCCACTCTTAATTTCCATTTTACAGATGAGGTAATGGAGGCAAAGAGAAGTTAAGTGACTTACCCAAGGTCACACAACAGATATGTGGCAGAGCTGAGATTAGAACCCAGGTCCTCTGATCCCCAGGCCTGTGCTTTTTTTCATTAGACCATGCTGCTTCTGTAGATCATTTTTATATGCTTCTAAAAAACTGAGTTTCATAGGTGACTTGCCACGCATTGTGGTAACCTGAATCTGTCACCATAGTTCTTCTCTATCATTTCCAGCCCCAGAAAGTTTATAACAGATAGAAGCTGCTCTCTGCTGGCCTCATAATCAGGAAGATTACTTTCTAAGCATTGTTCTAATGCGGTAATTGTTATGTAATCTTGCCCTTTCTCCATCACGGCTACTTGGTGAGTGTCTACTGTGTATAGAAAACTTAGGAGCATTACTTTCTAATCATTGTTCTAATGCGGTAATTGTTATATAATCTTGCCCTTTCTCCATCACGGCTACTTGGTGAGTGTCTACTGTGTATAGAAGACTTAGGAGCATACAGTGAAATTAGTAACATGGTCTCTGCCTTCCTAAGTTTATATCTCTTATTGAAGAATTAAGTCTCTTAATGAAGTGCATTCTCAAGATGGATAGCATAGAATTTTTCCTTGTTAATGATGCCACTATAGAGAGTACTTCAAAAAATACAAGTGAGTAACCTTCAGATGTGTATTTTACCTCTATTTTTATTTCTAGTTATCCTAAGTCCATTTGGATTAAATGGCACTCTCACAGGACAGGCATTCAAGATGTCTGATTCTTCCACTAAGAAATTAATTGGTGAATGGAAACAGTTCTATCCAATTTCATCTTGCTTGAAGGAGATATCTGAAGAAAAACAGGAAGATATGGATTGGGAGGATGATTCTCTAGCTGCCGTGGAAGTTCTTGTTGGTATGCCTTGTGCGTGTACGGAAAACATTTAGTTAGTGGTGTAAGAATTCCTTGAATCCACAGATCTGCTCATTCCAATTAGCTATAGGTCTTAGGATACAATCTATTTTTTGCCTTTTTAAAAGTGTCTTTGAGCTTTTTGGAGTTGGGTAATATTGAAGATACTCCTCAAGATGATATTCTAATGACAGCTTTTCATGGCACCCTAGTGGGATGTGCAACTAAGTCTTCCGTGATCGTAGAGACTGACACATATTATTCAGGTGCATTAAACTGGTTCCTCATCTGTAATAGTAGTTCTCCAAAAGTGTTTTGTGTACTAGATACATAACTGAGATTCGTTTCATTTTCATTCCTTGGCTAGCATAATGGGTAAAGACTCTGTTCCTTGATAACTGTAAACTTCCTGTACAGAGTAAGTGATTCTGACCCTTAATCAGGGTCTCACATTAGAATACCTGCCAACCTGACTACGTCATGAAGAGTTGCTGAGAAAAGAAAAGCACAACTTAATTGTGTTGCAGAATTGATAGTGATCCCTGTGGAGCTGAGAGGAAGCCTGAAGTGGAGGTGGGAATGCAGAGGGGAATGTGCGTATGGCTCGATCCAATGTGTTATATACTTTTGGAGAACTATTATGTTTGAGAAGCCCTAGTTTCTACAGAAGTGGTTAGTCACCAAACTCGACTTTGGGAGATTCCATAACAGTAGGATCAATTAAAGTAGAACCACTTTAAAAAAACAGGTGGTAAAAGAAAGTGACTTTGAAACAGCCGTCTTGTCTAGAGGCAGTACCCAGCCATCAATTGGAAGAGATTTCGTATGCCAGCCAGGGTGGCACCTGAGTTTCTACTGAGGTGGCACAATCCCAGACAAATTATATGGTGACCTTGAGGTTAATAGGCACAATAGTGTGCTTTCACCTTAAAAATACCAGATTGGCACTTATGTAGTGTCCATGCCCTATTTTATAATTTTGAGTTTGTGCCTGCCTGTTTGTTGGTCTTTGGGGTTTGCCTAAGTGTAGCAAACACTTCAGTTCATCCCGTGACCTGGGATGAACTGAACTCTGGGACCTGGTTTAGAACCAGTGAAAAAATCTCTTCCACTTGAATAAGTTTTTCAGGGGAAGAGTGTGTATGATTATGATTTTGGTACTGTTGAAGCTTGTTCTAACGTGCCCAATGGATTGTTCATCTTTTCTGCAGCCCTACTAATAGTGCTGTGATCTTTAGATGGGGATGTAGAATGGATCTATCCCTTTGTGATAGTGCCTAGGGCGTTGCTTTTTAACATAAAAGCTGTTTCTTAAGGTTTGGTCTCATTTGTCCAACTTTCAGTTCCCAGACACACACAAATGAAAGCCGTCGTTTTTTTCGTAGGTGAAAAATAATTAAACCAATTGTCCTCTTTGAATATGACTTTGGTATTTTTTGTTTTCTGCAGCGGGTGTGCGGATGATCTACCCAGCATGCTTTGTTTTAGTTCCCCAGTCAGATATTCCTACTCCTAGCTCTGTTGGAGCACCTCACTGTTCAACTAATTGCTTGGGTGTCCACCAAGTGCCTGCTTCCTCGAGAGACCCTGCCATGTCTTCAGTAACTCTGACTCCACCGACATCCCCTGAAGAAGTCCAGTCAGGTATGGCAATAGCATGTTTTTTTAGTTCTTGATGCCTGTCATCACAAATCGTGAGAAATAACGTGGCATAGTGAGAAGCAGCGTGCGTAGCGGGTAGAGCACAGGCCCAGGAATCAGAAGGTCATTGGTTCTAATCCCGGCTCTGCCACTTGTATTCTGTGTGACCTTAGGTAAGTCACTTCACTTCTCTGGGCCTCAGTTACCTCAGTTGTAAAATGGGGATTGAGACTCTGAGCCCCAAGTGGGACAAGGCACTGGGTCCAACCTGATTTGCTTGTATCCACCCCGACACTTAGTACCGTGCCTGGCACATAGTAAGCATTTAACAAATTGAACAAATTATTAAATCTAATTGCTAAAATAGGATTAGGCAGTGTATGAAAGTTCAGTAGTTTAAAAGAATGCACTTGCAACTTTATTCCTGTCGAAACTAGCCAAGTGAAAATTAAGGAATGCATGTGCCTTTTAGATTTTCTTGGGGATGTATGCATTCTGTACAGTGTGATATAGTGGGAAGTACATGGGCCCATGAGTAAGAGGACCTGGTTCCATCACTTAGCTGCTGTGTTACCCTGGACAAGTCACGTAACTTTTCTGTGCCTCAGTTTATTTCTCTCCCAGATGACAGCTGTTGCCAGGTTTCTAGTGATCCTGAGTGTAGCACTTCTTCTCCCTCTTCTTTCAGCCCCTAAGGGTGGTAGGGGAGTTGGTGGAAAAACTGAAAGTCAGTCTGCTAGCCAAGTTTGGACACAGCATATTAACTCCATAAATGTAAATATTGATGGCTTGGTTCGATCCTTGCAAGTGAAACGTTAGTACTTAGCGTTAGTCTATAAAATAAGCTACTTAATACAAGACATGCCCTGTGCTGATTTGAGGGCCAGATGGATTTTTATAAAAATTACCTTCCTAAAAAAAAAAAACCCAAAACATGGCCACGGGGGGGTGAACTCTCCTTCTGCTATATTGAGAATTAAAGGGCAACTGTTATATGCATAAATATCTAGGCACTCTGTAATATTACAGTCTCATGTAATATTTTAGAGAAAGAACTCAAATAGAAGCTTATTGACTTACCACTGCAATTAGCTGGAATTTGCTAAGGTACCAGGTAATGTTTCTTTTATAAAACAAAACAAGTCTTGTTCTCTGCTCTGAGGAGAAGGAGAACTAGCTGCCACGAGTTTATGTGGAACTTTTTTCCGCAGGCTTATAAAGGAAGACTCATTCCATCCATTTGGGGTGAAGGGTCTTAAAACAGGTTTTCATACCTCGAGCATCCTCAAGGCGTAAAGCCAAGTTGTAGGCCTTCTGGGGATGCGGGCAAGCTGGTGGCTGTGTTCATAGGCAACCCTAATCTCTTCTGACAACACCCAAATGAGTTTTAGATGCCAGGTGGCTTGGAGCTGTAGAACAGGTGTCGGTGTCCTCAGAGCTGGAGCAGACAATTCCCACAGAGTTTAGGAGGGATGAAAGGAGGTTCTCCTTCATCCTAGTGTTGTGCTTCCAGGTGCTGGGAAAGGGCAGAGGGCGACACCCTCCTCTGCCACCAATCTCCTCACCGTACCTCGTTCTCGCCTGTCCCGCCATCAACCCCCGGCCCACATCATCCCCCAGGCCTGGAATGCCCTCCCTCTGCCCATCCGCCAAGCTAGCTCTCTTCCTCCCTTCAAGGCCCTACTGAGAGCTCACCTCCTCCAGGAGGCATTCCCAGACTGAGCCCCTTCCTTCCTCTCCCCCTCGTCCCCCTCTCCATCCCCCCATCTTACCTGCTTCCCTTCCCCACAGCACCTGTATATATGTTTGTACATATTTATTACTCTATTTTACTTGTACATATCTATTCTGTTTATTTTATTTTGTTAGTATGTTTGGTTTTGTTCTCTGTCTCCCCCTTTTAGACTGTGAGCCCACTGTTGGGTAGGGACTGTCTCTATATGTTGCCAACTTGTCCTTCCCAAGCGCTTAGTACAGTGCTTTGTACACAGTAAACGCTCAATAAATACGATTGGTTGATTGACACCCTGATATTTTGTAGGCTTGATCATCAATTTAGATCTTTTGGAGGTTTGGGAGAGAGAAGGAAATTTATATAAAACTTGGAGAATGAAGAAAGTTCTTAAATTTTAATTGTGTAAAATCTGAAACTAAGTGTGGTTAGCCCTTTTAACGTACAAATTACTTTTTAACAAATTAGACCATTGCTTTAATGCTTGATTCGTATGCTGCTTCTAGCTCAGGCTCCCTTGTTTTCATAGTCCCGTTCCTTGCCAACAGTTGGTTCTTTCTTTAGTGTTTCCCTAACTGGCGGTGAGCAGCCTCTGGCTCTGGGTTCCATGAGTGTAAATGTACCAAAATTGGTGATAGATCCCTCCAGCTCCAAGGATCTGACATTTAAAGAACCGCTTGCTCTGATTTTTAGAAATAAAGCTCTAGAAAACTGGCACAGAAGAACCTGTGAATCTAAGTTCCTGCACAGCAGTTAGAAGAATTGAAAAGAGGGAGGCCGGAACGGCACTAATTTGAACTCTAGATACGCCTGCGTGAATGTGTCGCTGAGAATCACTTCGTTTATGAAGTCGTTTTAGTGCACTCCTCGTGGCCCCTTGCCATTCGGAGGTAGTGGTGCTGTGACACCAGTGGTTAGGAAGTAAAGAGTTTGCACTGAGCCATCTACACTTTCCTACCTGGTGCCTCTAGGCCGAACTGAGTATGCCGTAAGATGGCCGGTAGCGAGAACAGGTGCACATCCGTGGTCGCGGGACTGAGGCAACCCCAATGGCAGCCGCCAGTAGTCATTTTTAATATTTTTAGCTGTATTTAGCTGTGGTTCTAGGTCTGTGAAAAATGATCAGAGATAGAAGAAACCCGTATATATATATGTGTATATATATATGTATATATATGTATATATATGTGTGTGTGTGTGTATATATATATGTATATATATATACATATATATGCGGATATATATATATATTTATATATATATATATATATATAAGTGATCAGAGATAGAAGAAACCCGTAAATATATATATGTTATTAGCTCTACATTTGGACACTACTGTTCCATGGAGGGCGGAGGGGCCAGGACATGGTGCCGGAGGCTGCGCCTCCGGACGAAGCCGGCCAGTGGGGTGTGGGCACTGCCGGCGGGGCTTTAGCCAGGGGTGGCAGAGGCAGGTGGCGGCCGTGGTTCAAACTTCCCTTCACCCCTGACCTGTTCCTGACTCAGGCACTCCTCCTCGCCATCGCTGAAGCCTGGCTTTCTCCCGAGGGGGCCTCATCTTCTTCTATTCCCCCAGGCTGACTGGGAAAGGAGGAGGTGTTGGCTTCCTTCTCACGTCCCAGTGCCGCTTTCGCACCATTCGCACCTCCCCCATCGCTTTCTTTCCATTCCTTTGAAGCCCATATCATCTGCCTCTACCACCCACTCCAGATTCTAGTAACTGTTATCTACCTCCACCCAGGTCCCATCTCCAACTTCTTTAACCATTCTGGTCCCTTTCTTACATTGCTTCTGTTTTCCATGCCCACAATGATCCTTGGGGACTTCAATATCCGCATAGATTTCCTGATGACCCTTCTGCTGCCCGCCTTCTATCACTCAACTCCACTGACCTCCTGCTCTACCCCACCTTGCCAGTTGACCAACTTGGCTATACACCCGAGCTCATCTCTCTAACCACTGCACAGTCTCTACCCTCACCAACTCTGAAATCGGTCTTTCTGACCACCACCTCCTCACTTTCCTCCTCTCCCAGACCCCTCCTCCCCACAAATCTGTACTGTTCCCCCACAGAGACCTCTGATCTTTTGGCCCCATCCAATTTCCTCAACTCATCATGCCCAAATAGAGATGATCAACTCTGCCTTCTTTACTGAACTCAACTCACTCGCTCCCCCGTCCCTTTGTTGATCTTGTACCATTAACTCGCAGCCCTGGATCACCTGCGCAATCCACTTCCTGCACTCTTTGTGCATGACCCACAGAGCACTGCTGGCGGAAATCTAAATATAAGGCTATCATCCTCTTCCAGTTTCTCCTTGCACGCTTTAACTCTGCCCTCTCTTCTGCCCAGCAAAACTGTTTCTCCACCCTTATTGACCCCCCAGTCCCATTGCCCTTGCCAGTTGATCCAGACATTTAACTTCCTCCTCAGGCCCCCTGTCCCTCCGCCTCCCCCATCCCTTGCCCCCAGTGAGCTGGCCACTTACATAATTAAGAAAATTGACATTATCCGGTGTGAGGTCTCTAAAATCGCCCCTCCTCAGTCCCTTCCGCTTTCTGCCCCCTCTTCGACTCTCCCATTCTTCCCAGCAGAATCTCCAGAGGAGATCTCCTGCCTCCTCTCAAAATCCACCCCCCTCCACCTACACATCCGACCCCATTCCTTCGCACCTTATTGAAACTCTTGCCCCTTCCCATTCATTCATTCATTAATCGTATTTGAGTGCTTACTGTGCGCAGAGCACTGTACTAAGCGCTTGGGAAGTACAAATTGGGCTCACAGTCTAGTTCCCTCCCTAACAGCCATCTCTAGTTGAAACTGTTGAGCGCTCATTATGTGCAGAGAACTGTATGAAGCACTTGGGAGAATACAGTACAAGTTGGTAGACACGTTTCCTGCCCACAATGAGTTTACAGTCTAGCGTGAATCAGGAGATGAAAGAATCAACAACACAGCTAGAGGTGTCTACCTCAGATATGGCTGAGCAATATTTGTAACAGAGCTAGATGTATGAAATGTCAGAGATACGGGAAATAACTATCTCAGTAGCTCTGCATTTTGTACCTGTATCTTGTTAATAGGAGGAAGGATGATAAATCAATGTGTAGGGAATAACTTCAGTTTCTCCCCACTGTCATCAAAATATATTATTATAAATATCTTACTGTTATCTTCAACCCCTCATTCTCCAGTGATTCACTCCCCTCTGCCTTTACACACGTTTGGGCTTCATGTAATCCTGGAAAAACCTTTGGTGGTTTGGCTTGGCATAGTGGAAAGAGCTTGGTCTGGAAGACAGGACCTGGGTTCTAATTCCACCTCCGCCACTTGTCTGCTAGGTGACCTTGGGCAAGTCACTTGACTTCTTCGTGCCGGAGTTACCGCACCTACAAAATGGGGATTACGACTGTGAGGCCCATGTGGGACATTGGCTGTGTTTGACCTAATTATCTTGTATCCACCCCAGCACTTAGTACGATGCCTGACACATAGTAAACGCTTGACAAATACCGCAGTTTTTTTATTTTTATCATCATTATTATAATTCCACTGCACCTTTCCCCCATTCCAGGCCACACTCATTGCTTGGGTATCCCAGTTCCATTCCCTTCCTCTGCACCCACCGCAGTCAGGTTTTCATGCCAAGAAGAACAGGCCCTCCAGTGACCTCTTTGTAGTCAAGTTTAATGGACTTTGCTCTGCCCTAATCCTCACTGCTCTCTTCACTACTGTTCACCATCTCTTACGAACTCTTTCCGACCTTGTTTTCATTGACAGGGAGCCTTCCCACTTCTCTGTGACTGCTCCTCAGTCTCATCGGTTGGCTCATCTTCCATTGCTCATCCCCAAGCGATGAGTGATCCACATGCTTCTGTTCTGAGTCTTGTTCTTCTTCCTTTACACTCACTCCCTCCGGGAGCTCATACCATGCCACTCCAACACTCACCTTAGCATTTTTATGTATATGTAACCATTCTTAGGAGTCTTGTGTATATCCATCTGTATACTTATTCGATTCACTC
This sequence comes from Tachyglossus aculeatus, assembly GCF_015852505.1. Classification (NCBI taxonomy): domain Eukaryota; kingdom Metazoa; phylum Chordata; class Mammalia; order Monotremata; family Tachyglossidae; genus Tachyglossus; species Tachyglossus aculeatus. Next base: position 45,131,983 of record NC_052082.1, on the reverse strand, counting down.
GTTCCCTTAACCATCTTTCCTTACTCTTGCTATTTCGATTTTATCTTTATCCTTCCTCCTGCTCCACTAATTGTAAATAATGCATGTTATATGTCTTTCTCAATATATTATAAGCCCCTTTAAGGCAGGCACCTTACCTCTCTTACCTCTCCGATACTCACCCAAGGGCTTGTAACAGGGCTCAGCATGATGACAATCTCTCCCTTCCCACAAGTAAAGAAGTAGCTTTGCCTAGTGGTTAGAACAGGGGCCTGGGAGGATCTGCGTTCTAATCCTGACTCTACTACTCATCTGCCTTGTGACCTTAAACAAGAAACTTAATTTCTCTGTGCCTGATAACTAATCAGTAAAATGGTGACTGTGAGCCTCTGTGGGACATAGTGTGTGTTCAACCTGATGATCTTGTATCTACCCGTAGCGCTTAGTACAATGCCTGGCATATAGTAAGCACTTAAATACAAAAAAATAAAAGTATTGCCAACACAAAGGCAGTATTGCAGAATATGTACCCTTGATCTGCTCACTAGTTTTATTTTTGGGTGGGTTAAGTAAATGCCTGTCTTGGGAATTTTAAGTGTTCAGAACCTAGTAGTGATTGAAAACAAGTTCATTATTGAACATCTATTCTGTAGAAACTTCCATACCAAATGTTTATTAAGTTTTGAAGTTAAAACATAGTTTGACCAAATAGCTAGGGAAACTTTAATATATGTAGCAATTAGGGGAACTGTGTATTTTGAAGAACTAAAAGCATTTTGTAGTCTATTCAATCTCTGACAGTACCTTTGTGGACTGCGTAAGAATAGGTGGAAAGTCCATTTTTGCATCTGGAAAAACAAGTCGCGAGAAGTAATTTATTCAAGGTTCTATAATCGATTGCAGAGCTGAAACTTGGGCTTAGGTTTCCCAACTGCCAAGTCAGTTCAATTCAGAAGTTTTTTTCACTAGATCATGCTGCTTTGGGATAGTTAATGGACAAATTAATTGTCACATACTCCTTATTCATGTGTAAGTTCCTCTGGGGCAAGGACCATGTGCATTTGTCTTTCCTCCTGTAGTAGGGGCTCATTAAGTGCTGTTGAATAAATGAATGAATTAATTCCCAACAATTTTTCTTTTTTTTCCTCTCTCAGTTGATGCTCAATCTGCCCAGAAATGGGCGAAATTTTCATCTGCTTCTGATGCATTCAGCTCAGATAGTACTAGCCACCATGGTGGAAAAATTCCCAGAAAACTTGCCAACCAGGTGGTGGATAGGGTTTGGCAAGAATGCAATATGAACAGAGCACAGAACAAGTACGTATCTTTCTCACATTCAAAAGTCCGATATTGTTTGAAAATGCTTTGTGGTCCAGACCATTTTAAGTGTACTATATAGCCCCTCTTTTTTTTATAAAGACATGAGTTATTGTTTCAGAGCATTGTGATTGTTGTCCTTTCCAGCACATTCTTTTTGGTATTCTTATAATTTTATCTTTAGAGTAGTGCTTAGTTCGCACAGTAAAGAATGTTGGAATAAATTTTTAAAAAGTCTCCATCTCAAATCCTAGGAGGAAGTATTCTGCGTCATCGAGTGGTTTATGTGAAGAAGAGACAGCTGACAAAGTAGCATCCTGGGATTTTGTTGAAGCCACACAGAGGACGAATTGCAACTGTTCAAGGTAGAGTTGCAGATGTTAATGATTCTTAGAGAGGTCTTTTTACATTGTATCTGTTATGGACTAACTGCTTACTGGGACTAAATCAGGTGAGCTCTCCCAGAAACATAAGTGACACTGTTTTTGGTGGGGGTGGAAACGGGTGACAATCTTCCCATTATTCCTAGTGTTTCGTTTAAGAGTTGTGTTGAGTCTTTCAAATATAGTTTAAATTATGTTTATTTTGGAGGTGGACACTAACAGAGGAGAAAATTATGGTCTCAATTATATGGGGGAAGAGGTGCTGAAACTAGTCTGACTACTTCATTTTCCTGCCCTGGTATGGTGAAGTTCCCAGATCTGATGTTGAACCTGCCAAAATCCACAAGCAGGGAGGGAAGGAAACCCAAAGTAGGTGCCCTGCCAGGCTCTTCCTCAATATACGGAATACCAAGGGCATGCCACAGGATTTCAAATATGTCCCCTTCAGGAAGGAAGGGGAGATGCCTGACTTACAGAAAAGGGTCATGGAATCTCACTTATTTCCACTGCTGACAGGGTCCTGTCCAGAAAGACTGGATTCTAAGACTATAGTTAGCTATGTGGTGTCGGAATTGTGATATTACCTTTAACTACATTTGGCCCCAGTGGACATGATCTTTGCTCCCGAGTTACTGTAGAAATTCAGGGATGAAAATCAAGAGCACTATCTAGTTTTTGTAGACATCATTAAAAAACAGCTGCCAGAATCCTGGTCTGCTGATGAGTTGTCAACCCTGTTTCAGGGATGACTGTTGTTGAGAAGTTCACCAAGACCTTATGGCATCTCCATGATTTTTCACACTAAATTTGATAGAACTGAAGTGGCCTGGCTTCGTCCCGTTTCTTTTCATCAGAGGAGCAAAGCAGAATTATTCAGTAGGTCCAGCCTTGTTGTATCTGGCCTATGCAGCTGTGACTGAAGACAAAACTAGGGACCAGGATGCTGGATTTTTAGTACAATTCCTGTTCTCTGAGAGACTCTTCTGACTCATCAGGCCAAGAGCAACATTAAAAAAAACAACCCCTTGGAAATTATTCATAGAGGAGGCGCTGATTATAGAATACATGTTAATAATTATGAACTACTTGTTCGTAATGTGGTATAGACTCACAATTAACCTGATGAAGAATGAGGTTACGTTCCAGGCCACACCCTTAAGCCGTACAAAGATCTCCTTTGGCAGTGAAGCCGAAAGCTGTCAATGCTAGATCAAAGCTATCAAAGGGCAGCCAACAAGACTGCTCTTAGTCCAGTGACCCATGGAGGGACAAAAGTAGGAAATGGAATCAAAACATAAATGAGAACAGAAGAAACATTTTCAAGATCCAGGGAATCCCAATCCCAGCCTCTATGGCTTGATTGAAGACATCTCCGAGAGCGTAGTAAGTTGAACAGCCGCAAAAAGAATGTCTCCCTTAGAACAAAGTTTTGATGAAACCGCATGACCTAGTGGATGTGCTCGGGCCCGAGAGTCAGAAGGGCCTGGGTTCTAATCCAGGCTTGTCTGCCTTGTGACCTTGGGTAAGTCACTTGACTCTCTGTGTCTGTTACCACCTCTTGAAATGTGGATTAAAGATTGTGAGCCCCATCTGGTACATGGATTGTGTCCAACCTGATTAGCTTGTATCTATCCCAGAGCTTAGAACATTGCCTGGCATATAGGAATCACTTAACACATACCATTAAAAACAAAAAACAAAACCAAAGACTGTGACAACAAGAGGCAGATTCAAAACACCTGTCCCCTTTCTAGGCTGTGCTCTCTACTACCTGCAGTTCTAAGCATCTTTACCACCACGTGATGTAAAAATAATAGATTTTTAGCCGTTCTCCTTACTGACAAAATTTCATTCATGCTTCTGCTGTCTTCAAAAATCTGATGTAGTGATATTTTCACAAAGATCTCTCTTATGAGCTGTTATCCCCCTATGTGCACACTATAGCCACTCACAAGCTATTCATGCAAGTGGTTTCATAACCCAACATAAAGATGTTTCTAGTGTCATTCCATTTAAAAATGCTTACTAGTTTTGCAGTGTGGTGTCTGGTGTCTTTCTTCTGATCCTGTGGCGTGCTGTATCCAAAGAGACTTGTATTATATTATCAATAGTCCTCAGTTCCCTAATATGCTAGCCAAAACATAGTGAAAGCGTGCTTTATGGCAGAATTAATCGTATGCCTCTCCTTGTAATTCTTCATCTGTAAGATGTTCCTGATTGTGGGGCAACAGTAAGAGGAACTGTTGGCTAACTCCACACCTTGATTTCCTACTCTTTCCCCTAAACAAGCTGCAACACAGACCCTGGTTTCTTCCCCCGATGAAACCAAATCCTTGACATTACCCGAAAGTAGTCTTCCCGGTTTTTCTTCCCCAAACTGCATGATGACAGCAGAGAAGCAATGCTGCGAGTCCCTGGTGCCTGGAAGACCATAATCAATCAGTCAATGGTATTTGAGACATCCTATGTGCAGAGCACTGTACTAAGCACTTGGGAGAGTACATTACAGTAGAATTAGTAGACCCATTCCCTGTCCATAACAAGCTTACAGTCTAGACGGGGAGACAAACCTTAATGTGAATAAATAATTCGTTATATATAATTTAAACATACATACACAAATGCTGTGTGGGGTTGGGACAAATAGCAAGTGTCCACAGATCATCTTAAGCTACAGCCTGGACATTACAGAACTCCTGTCAAGAAAGGCAACTCTTCATATCATTTAGTTCCCATTCCATGGGCCAACTGTTTTCCAAATGGCAGAATTTAATAGCAACTGGTAGCCATCTAGACCTAACCAGCATCTGATGACCGGCACGGCAACGGTTCATTCTTGTTAGGTCAAGGGAGGAGGCCTTCGTGGCCACCAAATCTTTGTAATGTAAGATAAATGACATGTGCAAGGCAGCAAGCAAGTTTATATTGTGGATGTTCCAAGTTTCCAAGCAAGACACCTGTCCTTGTTCCAGGAATTGCTTCAGTAACCTCCCCCCCGCCAAACCAGGAAACAGCTATAGACCATAGACTACCTAATTGATAAGACCTATCAGAGAAATAGAACTTATTCACCTGAAAATTATATTTTCCCAAAGTCAAGTGCCAATCAAAGGTCATTAGCCTTCTCCCTAAGCAAGACCAGTGTCTGTACATATGAATACACTGTAAATATGGTTAACAGGTAAATTGTATTTCACCTACTTCCTGCTTGATGAAGAAACCTGGAGAGGATCTTGGAAATCCTATGGAAATGGGGCTCAGATTTCCTGGCTGGCTAGCCGTGGAATCCTGCCCAACAGCTTCAATTCGCCAGACAACTTTTAAAGGGGTGGTTTTTTGCTTCGATACACTTCTCATTTATAAGTGTTTGTTAAGTAACCCATTTCTCAAACCAAAAGTGTAGTGAGGATCTAGATTTTTTACATGTTTAACTCACATTAGATGATATTCATTCATTCATTCAATCGTATTTATTGAGCACTTACTGTGTGCGGAGCACTGTACTAAGGGCTTGGGAAGTACAATTTGACAACATATAGAGACGATCCCTACCCAACAGCGGGCTCACAGTCTAGAAAAGGGAGACAGACAATAAAACAAAACATATTAACAAAGTAAAATAAATAGAATAGTAAATATGTACAAGTAAAATAAGTAGAGTAATAAATCTGTACAAACATATATACAGGTGCTGTGGGGAGGGGAAGGAGGTAGGGTGGGGGGGATGAGGAGGGGGAGAGGAAGGAGGGGGCTCAGTCTGGGAAGGCCTCCTGGAGGAGGTGAGCTCTCAGTAGGGCTTTGAAGGGAGGAAGATGTGCGGAGGGAGGGCATTCCAGGCCAGGGGGAGGACGTGGGCCAGGGGTCAGCGGTGGGACAGGCGAGAACGAGGCACAGTGAGGAGGTTAGCCGCAGAGGAGTGGAGGATGTGGGCTGGGCTGTAGAAGGAAAGAAGGGAGGTGAGGTAGGGGGTGAGGTGATGGACAGCCTTGAAGCCAAGAGTGAGGAGTTTTTGCCTGATTTGTAGGTTGATTGGTAGCCACTGGAGATTTTTGAGGAGGGGAGTAACATGCCCAGAGCGTTTCTGCACAAAGATGATCCGGGCAGCAGCGTGAAGTATAGATTGAAGTGGGGAGAGACACTCATTCATTCATTCAATCGTATTTATTGAGCTCTTACTGTGTGCAGAGCACAGTACTAAGCGCTTGGAAAGTACAGTTCGGCAACAGGGATAGTCCTTACCCAACAACGGGCTCACAGTCTAGAAGGGGGAGACAGACAACAAAACAAGTAGACAGGTGCATCATCATACTAATTCCCCTTTTAGTTATGCTTTTTAGTAGCAACATTGACTTGTAATGTTAACAGGAACAAATCTCATTGGGATCTAAGTCTTTTGAAACTCAAAGTCATTCTTTTTTTCGTAGAATTTCATAGTTTTTCAGTCTAAATTTTGTATCAAAGGGCAGTTCAATCTGAGCATATACAGGGCCTTAATTACATCCAAACTATCATTTTTACACCTAGCTGGAACCTATTTCCAATAGCCTCTAGGGTAGGGAGCGGAGGATAGACTGTGGTGCTGGAGCAGGTGAGTTGACACTAGGCTCCTAACTATTTTTAAACAAAGAGCTCAGGAATAGGATAGGTTACCTGCCCCCCTGCCTTTAGGCCTTACTCAACCCAGTTCCATAATTCCCTGGGCTAAAAATATTCACTGGGATTTTGGAATTGGTTCAGGCCTGGAGATTTCAAAGTTGTGTCAGTTGGTCCTGATGGAAAGCTTTTTCTTGATGTTTTATGAAGGCAGATGGGTCAGGCATTTGGGGGCTCAGGCTGTCCGCAACATTTACTTTGTACACTGGACCCGTACTTGAGGTTGGAATGGAAAAACAAGACCAGGTCCCCGCCCATGAATAAGTACATGCACACAGACAGTAGATTTAGACATTCCAACTCCTTACTCCCCTTCAAGTATATGCACATTGCTGCTGCTCCTATCAAACAACACATTAGCTAGCCTAATATTGATTGACACCGAAAATACTAAAGAGTTCCAGTAGATAAACCCCAGAGCAAATGACTTTAGAAGAGCAAAGGACCTAGAAGTGAGTCTGGGGAATGATCTTGGTAATTTATTTGACTCCATGATGTGTCCTTTGTAGAAGGAGGCTGGCAATCACTACTAGACACCCTCTGGTTACATCTTTGAGAGGCTGCCACCTCCCAAGACCTGTAGGTGCTTCTGTTTCTCGTCCTTTGTGGCTCTCAGGCCCTGCTAGCTTGGGTCTACTACGCTCACTGTCTTTGCTACAGCAGCACCTCTCATTCAGACTTAGGGCTCTCTTCTTTGGGCACACACACTTCCAAGAATTCTGCCAGCCAGTTCTCTACCATGGCAAGCCAGCTGTACCAATCAATCAATCAATCAGTCATATTTATTGAGCACTTACTGTGTGCAGAGCACTGTACTAAGCACTTGGGAAGTACAAGTTGGCAAAATATAGAGACAGTCCCTACCCAACAGTGGGCTCACAGTCTAAAAGGTGGGCTCACAGTCTAAAAGGTACCATGTACCCCGGCATTCTTTTCTCCTTGCCATCTTTTCCCCCTTAGCTAAATTCAGCCTCTGTGGAGAGTATGGATTGGCACCTTCTACTGCCGCAATCCCCAATTAAGACATTTATAGAGAATTTCACACGATGAATGCCTTTTCCATCCATCCAAAAGAATATCCACAATACTTGCTGGACGCCTCCCCCGACCTCTCCCCTTCCTTCCTTCAGGGGCGGTTCTTAAAGCTGTGCACGATTTCCTTGAGGGTTCGGCTGAGGCCTGCTATTCTTAGTTTAGGGCAGTTAAGGATGTGGTTACTACTACTTCCAGGGTCATGGCCATTATAATTAACTCTTGGCTCTCTGCCTGGCTGGGATTAACTAACTTGTACACAAAGCAGCTGGAAAAATCTTAATTTAATAGTCTTGATGTTTTCAGGGATGCAATCAGTCAGATCCTTCCCTGGGGATCCTGGAGGAGGGCTTCTGGCTGGTCCCTCAGTTCTGGTAAGGGGGCTGTTACTGTAACACCTCCAAAATTGCTAGCGTTCAACAACCAGTCTGTGTGGCTGGCTATTTTAGAGTGACAGAGGGTAGGGCCAACAGGACACCCAGCAATTCTTGAAGAAACCAGCCTTGTTTCTGGTTTGGGGCCTACCTGGTGGGGGGACTGGCATCAGGAGCAAATGTTTGCACCAACTCCTGGAGTTCCATTTTTCTCAGTTCTAGCTTCAAATGGAAAGGCAATATGGGCCATGCTGAGTTTAGAGAAGCAAGAGCTTATATTTTCTTCCTTTCCTCCTATCCCCCTCCTCCCTCGTCTCCCTCCCGAAACGTTTGGCTGGATTATCTTTGTCCAGAAACGCTCTGGGCATATTACTCCCCTCCTCAAAAACCTCCAATGGCTACCAATCAATCCGCGCATCAGGCAGAAACTCCTCACCCTGGGCTTCAAGGCTGTCCATCACCTCGCCCCCTCCTACCTCACCTCCCTTCTCTCCTTCTACTGCCCAGCCCACACCCTCCGCTCCTCCGCCGCTAATCTCCTCACCGTACCTCGCTCTCGCCTGTCCCGCCATCGACCCCCGGCCCACGTCATCCCCCGGGCCTGGCATGGCCTCCCTCTGCCCCTCCGCCAAGCTAGCTCTCTTCCTCCCTTCAAGGCCCTGCTGAGAGCTCACCTCCTCCAGGAGGCCTTCCCAGACTGAGCCCCTTCCTTCCTCTCCCCCTCGTCCTCCTCTCCATCCCCCCGTCTTACCTCCTTCCCTTCCCCACAGCACCTGTATATATGTATATATGGTTGTACATATTTATTACTCTATTTATTTTACTTGTACATATCTATCCTATTTTGTTAGTATGTTTGGTCTTGTTCTCTGTCTCCCCCTTTTAGACTGTGAGCCCACTGTTGGATAGGGACTGTCTCTATATGTTGCCAATTTGTACTTCCCAAGTGCTTAGTACAGTGCTCTGCACATAGTAAGCGCTCAATAAATACGATTGATGATGATGATGATGCTGTAGGAGCCCCATTGGGACTTCAAATAATTGAATTTGTGCATAGCCCAGAGATTCGCAGTCCCCCCTTCACTACCCCCCTGCCCCGACCACCACATTGCCTCAGGAGAGTAGCTATGCTTCCTTACCCGGATGAACCTAACCTCTAAGTCTCCAAACATTGTCAATTTCTCCATTTCTGGATCGCCAGTTGTCACCTTTTGTACCCTTTCTTTCAAACACACATTCTCCCCCAAAATGTTCTCAAGAGTCCTCAGGGGCCCCTGAATTTCAGTTTAAAAAGCAGGGGCTACTCATCTGGATGATTGGCTAATCTGGTATGCCCCTTCTTTCAACAGCCGTACAGGAATTGGAGGACATTGGATTAATGGAAAGAGCACGGGCTTGGGAGCCAGAGGTCATGGGTTCTAATCCTGCCTCTGCCACTTATCAGCTGTGTGACCATGGGCCAGTCTCTTAACTTCTCTGTGCCTCAGATACCTCATCTGTAAAATGGGGATGAAGACTGTGAGCCCCATGTGGGACACGGACTACGTCCAACTTGATTAGCTTATTATCTATATTAGCTTATATCTTGATTAGCTTGAAGGTGGACATAAACATTCAAGTGGGAGAGGTGGAGGTTGGATTGCTGTACTTTGGGGTCCTGGCAACTAGTTAGGGAAGGCTTAATTAGAGCAGGTGGCATTTCATATATGTTGCCAATTTGTACTTCCCAAGCGCTTAGTACAGTGCTCTGCGCATAGTAAGCGCTCAATAAATGCGATTGATGATGATGATGATTTCAAGAGGGTTTTCAACATGGGAAGAACTCTTGTCTTGAGTTTGGGGCAGAGAGGGGATTCCAAGCCTAGGGAACAATGGGAGCGAGGAGACTGAGGCAAGAGAGAGAAGCAACACGGCCTAATGGGTAGAGCACATCCCGGCTCCGTCACTGATCTCCTGCGTGACCTTGGGCAAGTCACCCAGCTTCTGGGCCTCAGTTACTTCATCTGTAAAATGGGGATTAAGACTGTGAGCCCCATGTGGGACACGGACTACGTCCAACTTGATTAGCTTATATGTACCCCAGCTCTTAGTATAGTCCCTGGCACATTGTAACACCTAACAAATACCATAAAAAAAAAAAAAGCAAGGTTCAGTTAGGTTCATTTGAAAGGAACAAAGAGAGGGAACTGTGACATAATGGCTGAAGAGAGGTGATATGTAAGTCATTTCACAAGATTCTTATCGTGCAAGGCGCTTCTGATAACCCCTCACCCTAAGGACCTGAAGGTTTAGGGAACAAGGTGAAATTCTTTCACACTTACCCCGCTCTACCTTCTTCAAGGCGCTTCTGATAACCCCTCACCCTAAGGACCTGAAGGTTTAGGGAACAAGGTGAAATTCTTTCACACTTACCCCGCTCTACCTTCTTCAAGGTGTAGCAGCACATAAATATCTGGGAGACAGGAGTGGTGCTGGAGGTTACGCTGTCTTGTCCCTGAAAAACCAAAACAAGACCGCCGTGGATCTAGACTGTAGTGTCATTACTAAGCAAACACGGAGGCGTCCCCTCCATAGCTCTTCGTTTATTTTACTGTTTGAACATTGTGTATAGCGACAGCTGTTGTGGCCAATATGGTTAGCTCCCCTCGGCCCCTCCACACCTCCCAGTCCCTCCCACGAAGTGGGAGGGAAAGGATGTCCATTTCCCCAGCAAAAGTTTTTGCCCTGGCCTGTCCTAGTCTCCATTTCCAAATCTTAGCCTGGAAAAGGATAAAACAAGGGCAAAAAAAAGCAGCAGCATTGAGGACTCAACGTGGGTAGTCATGGTGAGAGGCAGAAATGGCGGGGAGGGCCGTAAACAGCCGCAGTAATGACCCCTGGGGTTACTGGTCGAGATGGCAGATTGCTCTTGGGGCTTTAAACGACCAGAGTGAGAATTCTCATGGGTTTCTGGTGGGGGGAGAATTTGAATAGCAACAAGAATATGAATGGCATCGGCAGGCCACATAGCCTAAGGTGGGTTTACTGGAGTATGAGGGGAGAGAAAGGGGGAATCCGAATTCAAGGTGGTCGTTGACAGCCGGGAAAACGGAAATGGAATGGTGCATAGGTAGGAGGGGCTTGGGGGGGAATTGACTTCCCTATGTTGATTGGATGTAACATCATCATCATCATCAATCATATTTATTGAGCGCTTACTATGTGCAGAGCACTGTACTAAGAGCTTGGGAAGTACAGATTGGCAACATATAGAGACAGTCCCTACCCAACAGTGGGCTCACAGTCTAAAAGACTGTAACAGTGTAACAATGTAACAGTGAGTGGAGCTTACAGATTCTGTCATTAGTGATTGACATAGCTCCAAATTTTACATATTGGAGGTCATTTGGAACTCCCAAACCTACCTTCACACACTGGATATCAGGAGAGAAGTCCTTTCCAATCTAGAGTGTTCCAGATTATTTAGGGTGAATCAGTAGCTTGAGGTTCTTCAAAGGTGAAAAAGGAAATGCCTGTTGAATAGTTGGGATTCCACTCTGGACTCATTCTAGTAAAGCTTGAGATCTTCCGCCTCTTCCCACGTTTCTCGGGAAACCAGACTTTCTCCCCTCTGTTTCCCTCCGGAGCGTTCTAGGAAAATCGCAGTCTTGCCTCAAGTAGGTTAACTGGGCTTGTGTTAGTGAGTGGAGTTGTGTTCTCTCAACACCCATCCATTGGAATGCCTACAAATATTCCCTTTCCCTTAGAAGCCTGCAGGACTCCAGCCCTCCTGCATCTGTGCCAGACCCTTTTATTCAACTCATTGTCCCATGAGCTACATGGGGCTCACAGTTTTAATCCCCATTTTACAGACAAGGTACCTGAGGCACAGAAAAGGCTTGCCCAAGGGACCACCGCAGACAGGCAGTGACGCTGGGATTGGAATCCAGGTCATCATCATCATCATCAATCGTATTTATTGAGCGCTTACTATGTGCAGAGCACTGTACTAAGCGCTTGGGAAGTACAAATTGGCAACATATATAGGTCCTTTTGACTCCGAGACCCGTGCTCTATTCCACTAGGCCATGCTTCTTCTCGTTCATGCAGCTGGCTGACTGACTAATGGTGGTATTTCTTAAGTGCTTACTATGTGCCAGGCACTGTTCTAAGCGTTGGGGTGGATACAAGCAAAGTGAGTTGGACACAGTCCCTGTCCCACATGGGGCTCACAGTCTCAGCCCCCATTTTACAGATGAAGTAACCGAGGCACCTCGTCCCCCTGTCCATCCCCCCATCTTACCTCCTTCCCTTCCCCACAGCACCTGTATATATGTTTGTACATATTTATTACTTTATTTATTTTACTTGTACATATCTATTCTATTTTATTTTGTTAGTATGTTTGGTTTTGTTCTCTGTCTCCCCCTCCTAGACTGTGAGCCCACTGTTGGGTAGGGACTGACTCTATATGTTGCCAACTTGTACTTCCCAAGCGCTTAGTCCAGTGCTCTGCACACAGTAAGCGTTCAATAAATATGATTGATTGATTGAAGTACTTGCCCAAGGTCACACAGCAGACGAGAGGCAGAGCCGGGTTTAGAACCCATGACCTTCTGACTCCGAGGCCCGTGCTGTAGCCACTACTCCATGCTGCTTCTTGACTAATCAAGAATGTTTACATGTTATTCATATTCCAGAACCTGGCACGCATCTTCGTACTGATCCTGCATTGGAATTTCAAGTCGAAGCCAGGCTAGTTCTTTCTGAAGTCCTGGCCTTCATTCGGTCTGTTCTGAACACCCAGACACTGTCAGGATTCCTTCCAACAAACAGGGCTTGGAGCATTCTGGCATGTATTAGAAGCTTTCACGATCCGATCATCATGGGAGCCACAAATGACTGACCTTTCTTTAGCCGCTCTCTGAACAATCCCCTTAACAGTAGAGGCAGGGATTAATACTTCTACACTAAAAGACAAGGCTAACTCTCGGACCCTGAAAGTATCGTAGGGGACAAATCATCATCATCATCATCAATCGTATTTATTGAGCGCTTACTATGTGCAGAGCACTGTACTAAGCGCTTGGGAAGTACAAATTGGCAACACATAGAGACAGTCCCTACCCAACAGTGGGCTCACAGTCTCAAAGGGGGAGACAGAGAACAAAACCAAACATACCAACAAAATAAAATAAATAGAATAGATATGTACAAATAAAATAAATAAATAAATTGAGTAAAAAATACGTACAAACGTATATACATATATACAGGTGCTGTGGGGAAGGGAAGGAGTTAAGATGGGGGGGATGGAGAGGGGGACGCGGGGGAGAGGAAGGAAGGGGCTCAGTCTGGGAACAAATGCCTAAATTAAAGTGTGGGAACTGAGGGCATAGGGAACATGACTGTAGTCCTCCTCCCATCGTGAAACCCCTTCTTTCAGGCTTTGGTTCATGGAATCCCTGTTGAGGGACCCCTCCTACATCTTGGGCTATTGATGCTATTGTCACCCATTTGACCAAGCCTTCAAGAATCAAGCCCCTTTCATCTGTGGCTTCAGATTAATCTCCCAAAAGTTTCTGTTTTGGTGACCGTTTCTCCCTCCTTATATATTGACGAGTTCCAGGTTTTGGTAACTAAATTTCTTCCATATCAGAGTCATCAAAACCATAATTATACTGAACACCCATCCGAGTTTTCTTTCCAAGGTGTTTCTTCTCAGTCACAAACCATCTTGCCCCTCTTCTTTCTGAATCCTAACCCCTCAAGGGAGATTTCCCTGTACCTCCTAGTTTTCAGTAGAGTGATCCATTACCATCTTAGATCACTGTCTGGAGTATTCAGGGTTGATAAATGATTCTTGTGTCCTGGAACCCTCTTGGGACAGACTATCTCAAAGAGGATGATGGTGAAACAGCTCATGGATTTTAGTTTTAGTGAAAGGGTAGTATCCACCCATCCACCCAGGTTAGGTCTTGGGCCGCTTCAGCCAACTTCCACATTGGTCTTAAGTAGTATCTCCCTAGACTATAAGAACATTCTCTACTCCTCCTGTATTTGTCAGGCACTATTATTTTGATACAGCCTCTTTTGGGGAGGGGCGTTTTGATAATCCATCCTGCTGAATCAGTTTGAGAAAGCCCAATCCCACCATTTTCTTGATCCCCAGCATGGAATCTGGAAGGTCGCTTGGTTGTCATAAATCTACTTTTGAAAATGCCAGAGTTACCTGAACTAGAAGCAGCAAGAGCCAGTGGAAAGAGTTTGGGCCTGGTTCTAATCCCAGCTCTGCCAATTGCTTGCTATGTGACCTATACGTCAATTCTTCTGCTCTCCCTCCTACTTAGACTGTGAGCCCCACGCGGGACAAGGGACTGTGTCCAACCTAGTTGACTTGTATCTACCCCAGCGCTTAAAACAGTATTTGATGCATAGTAAGCGCTTAGAAATATCAGAAAACAAACACACCCTGACTTCTCTGAAGGCTCATAGCCCCACTAGATGAATGCACCTGCCTTAAAGGCAGTCCTGCCTTAGGGGAAATGGTACTGTATAAGATGGTTGGACCTTTTTAGTTCCATAGGATATAAACTTTTTGATTTTAGCAAGAACCCCGAGTATGTATGTATGTATGTATGCATTTATTTGATCTTTGAACTAAAAAAAGACAATATTGACTGTGAAATTTACCTATAGGTGCATTTGATAAAGGCCCACCTTCCTACATTTGTGTCCATTAGCTGCTATTGGGGTGTATTTCATATATCATGTTATATATACTCTTTAAATTAATGGTTGCCATTTTGTTTTACCTCATTTTCAACTTAAGCTTTGTACATAAGCTTTCACTACCTTTGTTCAGTAAGTCTATAAAACTCATGAAAATATTACTTTGAAGGCCAACATATTCGTACAAAAGTTTGGGAACACATTTTCTTCCCTTCTCCTCCATCCCTCAAAAAACTAAGACAAAAAAAAAGCTGTCAATCATTCATTTCACACTCAAAGGACCCCTGACAGGAAAGACCAAATTTGTCGTGAAAATTCTCTTTAAACTTTATAAGTGATTTTTGATGACGTGAATGTTGAAAAGTCTTTTCTTTCCTTGGTAGGCACAAAAATCTCAAAGCAAGAAATTCTGGACAACAGGGGCAGGTACCTCCTGTAGGCCAGCAACAGCCAGTAGCTGCCAAGCACAAGACCAATGAGAAGCAAGAAAAGGGGGACAAGCCTCAGAAACGTCCTCTAACTCCTTTTCATCACCGTGCATCTATCAGTGATGACGTTGCCATGGAAACCGATTCATCCAGTCAGAGGCTGGTGATCCCAGCTGCGGACGGTCAAGTGAGATTTTCAAACATCCGAACTAATGATGTAGCAAAAACTCCTCAGATGCACGGCACTGAAATGGCAAATTCCCCCCAGCCACCGCCACTTAGCCCTCATCCGTGTGATGTGGCTGATGAAGGCGTAACTAAAACACCTTCAACTCCTCAAAGTCAGCATTTCTATCAGATGCCAACACCGGATCCCTTGGTTCCTTCAAAGCCAATAGAAGACAGGATAGACAGTTTATCTCAGCCTTTCCCAGCCCAGTTTCCAGAGGTAATAGAGCCAACAGTATATGTTGGTACGGCAGTAAACTTGGAAGAAGATGAAGCTGATACAACCTGGAAGTATTATAAAGTTCCAAAGAAAAAGGATGTGGAGTTTCTACCGCCGCAGCTTCCGAGTGATAAATTCAGAGACGATCCAGTTGGACCTGCTGGACAGGAAAATGTAACATCAGTTACAGAGTACGTATTTTAATCCCAGATGTAATTATCTAAAATAAATGTATTTCATCTTCCTAAATCCTCCAAATCACCAGGATCCCAGAATCTCAGCACGATCGATCTCTTTACTAAGTTCTGTAGGTAACAGGTGATGTGTACAGTTTTTGAACTGTACTGTAGCACAAGTTTAGTAACCATGTTGTAACTCTGCCAAGACTGTAAATTACATCTCTTTATTTTCAGTACTGGGCCCTCATAATTAAGTCATGTACAGGTTGTTCAGTATCATTGTAATCTGCTTTTGTGTATTCCCAAGTGCTGCACACCCATCCACATTTTTGCTATGAAAACCAAAAAATGCTTATCCACAAGTCATCTGACTAGGTAGTTTTAGCGGGGGGCGGTGGTGGTTGTTTTTGTTTCTGTTGTGTTTGGTTGCGTGTGTTTTGTGTTTAAAGCCAAGCTGTAGTTTAATGATAGATGAAGCCGTATATACAAATATGTAAGAAGGAGAGAGCCTTGAAGCTGATAATCAGAAGTTTCTTCTTGAGATTAGAAAAATGGGGAACTATTGGAGGCTTTTCAGAAGAGGAGAGATGTATGTTTAACAACATTTTCAAATGATGATACTGACAATAGACTATAGTGTAGAGTTATGAGAGGAAACTGGGAGACCAGCGAGGGTGGTCTGATTGGGAGATGATGAGAGCTAGAACCAGGATATTTGCTCTTTTCAGAGGGGGACAAAGGACTATATGCAGGGAATTTTGTGGAGGTTAACCGAGAATTTGATAAGACTGAATATGAGAGTTAAAGGATAGTAAGGAGTCAGAGACAACACCAACATTACAGACTTTATGGGACAGGGAGCATGGAGGTGGTATCGGTTGTGAAGGGAAAGTTAGGAAGAGGAGTGAGCTCGAGAAGGAAGATCAGGATTTGACTTCTAGCCTTGTTGAATTTTGGGGATGCTGGAAGGACATCCACAAGGAGATGTGCTGGAGTTGAGAAGACAAGTGATATTGCAAAGCAGGTGAGAAGGGGCTACCCAGCTTTTGCCCTAACAATTTCAAGTGTATTGTTCTCATCCTGCTTGATCATGATTAGTATTTATTGAGATCTTCCCTTTGCAGAGAGCTGTCATAAAGGCCGTAAAAGTAGATGACCAAGTTTCTGCCTTCAAACCACATCAAGCCATACAAAATTATTTCATTAGTTCTGTGGTTTACATGAAGAATGACTTAAAGTTCATAAATTGATTTAAATAAGGGGGGAAAACTCCCGATATAGGTTCAAGGGGCTCAAGACACTGGATACATTCATAATGATTTGTTAGAGGAAAAAGTTGGTTGCTACAGGTGTGGTTTTTTATTGTCGTAGTGAATCTTTTAGACAATTCCAAACCTCAGGTTATCAGCACAATCAAAGGGCATCAATTAATTCCTAAGGGGTTCTAGCTATCAGCTTTCTGTAAATCAGCTTGTTTTGGGCATGGTATCTATTGGAATTGATTTCTTTTAACTGTTACCTGTACTTACAATGGGATTTATTTTTCTTTTGTTTTCCCTTTCTGGCAGCTAAACCCAGTAGTGATTTAACTTAGACATTGTCTTTAATGCCAGGTACTACAGTTCTGACGTGTGTTTTTATTAGAATACAGATAGCTATCCAGGTTTGTTCATGCTTCCCATTTCACAGGTGCTTTCTTTCGTCTGTAAAAATATAGATGCTAGATTTTTAGCAAGCTATCTGGTAATTGGGTGAATAATAAACTTTTTCCTCAGAAATATGGATTATATGTTTTAATGTTAATTAGTGAAAGAAGTTTTAAACTACAGTCAGTTTATTCACAGTCGAGCTGAGCTATCATAGCACTTGTTGATTCATTCATTCATTCATTGTCATTTATTGAGCACTTACTGTGTGCAGAGCACTGTACTAAGCACTTGGGAAGTACAAGTCGGCAACATATAGAGACGGTCCCTACCCAACAACGGGCTCGCAGTCTAGAGTGTGTGCTCACAGTTGAGGAGGGGGATCGTATTGAGTGCTTACTTTGTGCAAAATACTTGATATGTTTAATCGTTGTAAAGAGCAAGGAGTGAACTCTCTAAGACTTTGTGGTGGCAATGGTCTGAAAAAACTTTTTTTTAAAAAATGGTATTTGTTGAGCGCTTACTATGTGCCAGGCAAGGTACTAAGTGCAGGGATAACTACAAGCTAATCACTTTGGACGTGATCCATGTCCCCATTTAGAGATGAGGTAACTAAGGCGCAGAAAAGTTCACTTAAATCAATCATATTTATTAAGCGCTTACTGTGTGCAGAGCACTGTGCTAAGCACTTGGAGGAGTACAACATAACAGTTGGTAGACATATTACCTGCCCACCATGAACTTACAGTCTTGAGGGGGAGACAGACATTAATGTAAATAAATAAATTGCAGATAGGTACATAAGTGCCATGGGGCTGAAGGGGAGGGATGAGTAAAGGGTGCAAATCCAGGTGCAAGGGAGACACAGAAGGGAGTGGGGAAAGAGGAAGAGAGGGCTTAGGCGGGGAAGACCTCTTGGAGGAGAAGTGCTATTAATAAGTCTTTGAAATTGGGGAGAGTGATCGTCCGTCCGATATGAAGAGAGGGAGGGTGTTCCAGGCCAGAGGCAAGAGGGCGGCGAGAAGTCGGCCGTGCCATAGACGAGGTCAGGGCACAATGTGTAGGTTGGTGTTAGAGGAGTGAAATGTGTGGGTTGGGTTGTAGTAGGGAATCACGGCGGTAAAGTAGGAAGGGGCAAGGTCATCGAGTTCTTTAAAGCCAGTGGTAAGGAGTTTCCGATTGATGCGGAGGTGGATGGGCAATCACTGGAAGTTCTTGAGGAATGGGGAAATGTGGACTGAGCATTTTTGTAGAAAAATTATCTGGGCAGCAGAATGATGTATGGACTGGAGTGGGGAGAGACGGGAGGACCTGCCCAGGATCACACAGCAGACAAGTCGCAAAGAACCCAGCTCCTCTGACTCGCAGGCCTACGCTTTTCACACTAAACTGCTCCTCAACCTTTAAAGTATTTAATTGCTGTTGGTAAACAATTAAAAAAAAATTGGTGAGTTAACAGTCTTTATTTTCTTTGGAATCACATTCAAAGTCCTTGAACAAAAATTTGATGAGTCTTGGAGCATTAGCTATTAAATACATAGGAAACAACCATATTACTTGGTTGGTTTCCCATCAGATTAGAGCTACACTCAATATGTAAGATTCGTGGTATCCAGAACCTATATTGGACATCTTTTCAAATTTTTAGTGTATCAGAATCTAAAACTATAAAATTCAGTCTATTACTAAAAAGAGAGTTGCCAAAGGGCATTAAAATACTGTACCTCAGTTTTGTCATCTGTAAAATGGGGATTAAATGCCTGTTTTCCCTCCTACTTAGACCATAAACCCCTATCAAGGACAAGGCCTGTGTCAGACCTGCTTGCCTTGTATCTTCCCCAGCGTTTAGCACATAGCGCTTAACAAATACTAAAGTTGTTATTACTCTTTTGATCCAGGTGTCATTTGGACAGATCAGTTATATCCATCTTCTTAGAAGATTTCCAGGGGAATCATTGCCTTCAGTCAATCACAAATCTTCTGAAATTGTTTTAGATGCATTATTTTTATAAAATGAAAGAAGTTAAAACATTTTAGCCACACTAAAAAATTCTCCGGAATAAAATGTTGGTTCCGTTGAAAGATCTTTCAATACCCAGTTAAAAAGACGAAACTAGCATTCATTTACTATTTCAACTTGCAGCCACAATTTCCGAGTCATTTTTCTTTGCCGGAGTATTTCAAAGCTGTTTATTTTAGTTCGTTACCCTTCCCCCTTTTACTAGCAATCCAAAAGTTTTATCGAACTCTTCCGGGATTTTTCTGTTATTTAGACTTTAGTGTTTAGGTAGAGTCTTGATTGCCTGACCTCCACAGTCCAGATCCATGAAGGCTGCGGAAGGAAACCTAGATGCCGATATATATATATATATATATATATATATATTTGTAATCTCAGGGAGCTGGGTTTAAGTAACCTGCGTTCATCCCTAATGGATGAAAAGGATTTATGAACTGGATGGCTGTGCTTTTATATTAGTTTAGATATCCCCCAAGCTTCACGTGTGAGAGGAGGCGGACTTCGGTTTGTCATTCGTCATCTCCAAAACTGCTTTCCATTGTGTTAATTTTGTGGAAACGTATTACTACTGATTAAAGCTCAGGTTAGAGCAAGAATCTGGAGAAGATTTTCTTTTTGACTTTTATAAAAGCCTACAATCAGCAAGGATTTTATAAAGGGAGACAGGTGAGCGTAGAAGACCCGAATTGATAGTTTCCACGTAATTCTTTGGAAGGGGTTACCGATTCAAACAACATTATACTTCGCAGGAGGGGAAATGTTTGTATGTTATGGGGATAATCTGGAGTTTACTGTGGCTTTTCACTGAAGGACAGTTTAGGAAAAAATGCATCTCCTCACTTCAGTCAAATGAAAAAGTGTTGGTTCTTGGAGCAATTGTCTTCTTCAGTGCCCAGTTGTCTCCCCTGGGCACTCTTCCCCATGAAAGAGGTTGAAAGTTGAAGTCCTTCTTTTGGGATGTCTAAATAGTTACACGTATTGTCTTATCCTCATAGCTTTTGAAAGGCAGGATACTTTCTTCCTTTGCAGATAGGGAAACAAGGCATAGGAGTCTCAATAACTTGCCCCAAAGCTCAAAGCAAGACAGCTGAAATCTGGTTATCTTGACTTTTAGTTCTTTCCATCACAGTGTACCTCTTCTCAAGCTAAAGGAAGATCCAGCTGTTCTTGATTTTAAAGCTTTAAAAGCTGAATTTCTAGAATGTGAACTGTTTCCCATTATTAATATATCAAGGTGCCTCCTCTAGAAAGCACTATTTTCTCTACGAGGTGGCAGCATGGCCTAGTGGAAAGAGCACAGGCTCGAGAATCAGGAGAACCGAGTTATAGTCCCGGCTCCACCACTTGCCTGCTGTCCTTAACCATTCTGTTCCTCAGTTTCCTAATCTGTATAATGGGGACAAAATCCCAGTTCTCCTGCCCCTTTTTACTTGTAAGCCCCGAGTGGGACAAAGACTGTGGCTGACTGATTATTTTGAATCTTCCTGAGCGCTTAACTGTATCTTGCGTGTCTTGCTGTTCATCAATCCCATTACCATGATTGCTGACACACTGAGTTTTTATGATCATCTGATTGCAGCTGATTACACGCTGTACCTCTCTCTAGTCATTCTTTCTCCATGGGTGTTTGTTCATGTTGAATTTAGTCCTGTTCTTGTAGATCCAGTTTTCTAACCCATCATAGTTTCTTTGAACTTTCTGTCTTCGAGTGTTAGCGAAGCTTTCCAGTTCCATATCTGCCAATTTGTTGTCTATAAAGATGTTGAAGAGAACCAGGACCAACTTGAATATTTTTCAAGTTGACCCTGAACCATGTATAACTACCCTTAAGGTGTGGATTTTAGAGACAGCTGTGCAGCCGTTTTGATTAATAACAGTAGTATTAGCATTATTAACATTTGATAAGTCTGTCGTAATAATAATGGTGGCATTTGTTAAGTGCTTACTGTGGGTCAGGCACTGTACTAAACTCTGGGATTGATACAAGCAAATAGGGTTGGGCACAGCCCTTGTCCTATGTGGGGCTCACAGTCTTAAATCCCCATTTCACAGATGAGGTAACTGAAGCCCAGAAAAGTGAAGTGACTTCCCCGTGGTCGCACAGCAGACAGGTGGCGAAATCGGGATTAGAACCCAGGTCCTTCTCACTCCCAGGCCCGTGCTCTAACCACTGGACCATGTTGCTTCTCTAAAGCACAGTACTTAAGCACTGAGGAAACTCCAATAACCAGATTCTTCAAGAATATAATGCAAGCAGTAAAAAACAAGCTGAAATTCAAGGTTTAACTTAAATATGCAAAGTAAACAGTCGATCTAAGAATGCAGTCCTGGGGTTCTTCAAAGCTTCATCATCATCATCATCAATCGTATTTATTGAGCGCTTACTATGTGCAGAGCACTGTACTAAGCGCTTGGGAAGTACAAATTGGCAACATATAGAGACAGTCCCTACCCAACAGTGGGCTCACAGTCTAAAGCTTCAGGTAAACAATTCTTAGCTACAAATTGCCATAACCTCCCCAACTTTAAACAGTTTAGGAGTAGGTTTCACTCTTCCCATGTTCAGGAAAGGGAGCCTGCCTCAGACTCTAGGACCCATTCATCATTCATTCATTCAATCATATTTATTGAGCGCTTACTGTGTGCAGGACACTGTACTAAGTGCTTGGTAAGTACAAATCGGCAACATATAGAGATGGTCCCTACCCAACAACGGGCTCATGGTCTAGAAGAGGGAGACGGGCAACAAAACAAGTAGACTCTACTTGGATTCCAGGACTCTAGGACAAAGACTCCAGACTCTAAGCTCTTTGTGGACAGGGCACATGTCTGCCAACTCTGTTGTATTCTCACAAGCGCTTAGTGCAGTGCTCTGCACATAGTAAGCACTCAGTTAATAGCATTGATTTAGGGTCCTGAAGTCCTAGTGGCAAAATGGTTCTGGCCTGGTTTCATCAGTTACTCTATCCGAGTTGAGGAAGTTCTTTCTTTGTAGAAAATTTCCTTCCAGAGAAGGGTGCTAGCCACCCCTGACCACTCTGTTAATATGTGACTTAGAACTTTATATATAGATATATAGATATATATATATATATATATATATATATAAGCTAGCCCTGCCCTCATGGATGCTCTCAGCAGGTAGCCAAATTTGCTTTTGCTGTCTTTGAGGGTGATAAAATTAGGCCATTTTCATGCTACCTGGGATTTAAGTAAAAGCATTAAAATGTAATATGTATCGTGCCCAAGCCTAAATGTTAATCTGCATGTACAGACGAACCCTGGGCCCCCTGGGGATACCATAGAAACAGCATGGCGTAGTAGATAGAGCTAACAAATACCATCATTATTCTACCGTCCTATATTATTTGCTGATTTACCCTTGCATCTCTCCAACCCCTGGTATTACATCCAGTCACTGCATTTAAATCAGTTCTCTCTTTGCCCTCCCCCAAGCCCGGCTGCTTTCTTGGCTGCCTCCCTTTCTGCACTTGAAACACACATTTCTTCCCCCTTAAATGGTTTTCATTTTTCAATGCCAGTGGCCACCTTGCTTCTGCATCGCAGCCAAAGCCTTCGGAACAAGGATGGATCTCGTTAGGAATGTTGGGGAGGTGTTCCCCTTCCCAAACTGTTGCTGTCTTGATATGTTCCTTTCCTCATTCCCGTGGCTTTGGCTGGGCTGGAAATAGGGGTTAGCGGTAGCAGTACAGTGCTAAACGCTTAGTACAGTGCTCTGCACACAGGAAGTGCTCAATAAATATGAATGAATGAATCATGTTTGGCAGTAGCCGCTGTCACTCGTTAGTTTACAAAGTGAAATACTGGGGTGGGGGGCATGTAGGATGTAGGTGGCCGAAAAGCCACTGGAAACTGGGGAGAAAGGAGGTCATGGATGAGGGAAGGGAAGGATCTGCAGTGTAGTTTTATAATTTGGTGTCAAATCAGGTCGGTTCTGGAATTGCATGGAATTTAAATTGCATTTAAATTATGAGCAGACATGCTCCTGGCTGTAACTGCATTTTTGAGGACTTTAACCCAGTTATATGTATGAGGTGTGCTTTAATTTCAAACTATGTATTCATTCAGGTTTCAGTGCAGTGATATCATTATTGGCTGCCTTATTAGACACATTAGACCTGCCTCTTTGTAAGGGAGGGCTAGTGGTTTGGGAAAAGAAGGAAAGATTATATGTCTCTCCTTACAAAAGGGAGTCTGTGTCACACCTTTTTCGCTGATCAGAGTTAAGTCTTCACAATCATGCCTAAAATGTTTGGAGAAAGACTTCGTTAGCTAGAAAATTCTGAGAAGTTTGAAGAACGTTTTTAAAGGTTGGGTTGGGGGAATCTTGAAAACTGAATAAATATTGTAATTTGCCTAATTTCGTTTGTATTTTGCGCAGGTTAATGGTGCAATGTAAGAAGCCTCTAAAGGTTTCTGATGAACTGGTGCAGCAGTATCAGAGTAAAAACCAGTATCTCTCAGCAGTAGTATCTGATGCTGAACAAGAACCTGAAATTGATCCATATGCATTTGTGGATGGAGATGTGGAATTCCTTTTTCCTGATAATAAGAAAGAGAGACAGAACACCGAGCGGGAAGTGGGCAAAAAACACAAAGTGAGTAGACAGAGTACATATTGGTATTTTTTTTATATCATATTTGGTTCTCCTAACCTCTTTATTCTTAATTTAATTTTGAGCTTTAATGTTTTTTCTTGAAGACTGTAATAATATCTTTGAAAATACCCTATTTGAAAATCTTGATAGCCATTTAAAATATTCATTTCAGAAATGGGATTTTTTTTTTTTATCGTCCAAAGATTTTTTCCTAAAGTTTCATAGTCTTTCTACCTTCATTCCAGTTCGAGATTTAGCAAAGGAAATTAGAAAAGTGCTTTCCCTCACATGGGTAGGAATTTTTGCTGGAAGTGACAAAACTTTTAAAGGAAAGCTATTACTGTATCTTAATCTAGCTAACTAAACAACTGTTTGGATCGCTTGTCTGTGCATAATTAGTCATTTTGATTGGTAAGTGTAACAAGGGTAAATATTTCTTGTAATTTTGACACTTTTGTTCATTTTCTACAAAGGTGGTAAATAATGATCCTAATATAGTATGTGGTATTGTTTGCAGGTAGAAGATGGTTCATCTAGTGTAACAGTATTATCACATGAAGAAGATGCTATGTCATTATTTAGTCCCTCTATCAAGCAAGGTAAAACGACTCGTCTACAAAAGCAGTTTATTATATTCTCGAATTGGTAACGTAGATCAATCTTGGGTAACATCCTGTGCAGCTTTTAAAGTGAATTGCACTTTGCATAATTCATGTGCTCCATTGAAAGGGAGCTTTCTGCTTTTAAGTTCACATCTCTACTGGCATGCTGGATTATCACAGTCTTGCAGTTTATGAGTAGAGTTCAGGTTTATGTAGAGCTTTGAATTTGAAGAGTACCATTCAAGAGTATTTTAAATAGGGGTAGAAGATTCTGTGAAACGAGGATTTATATTCAGGCCTCATCTGTTTCTGCCTAGGAAATCAGATCACCTTCATTACAACTCTTTTCTCCTGTAAATCCAGTCTTTCTGAATTTTCTTTTACACCTTTCTCTTACCCTCCCCCTAAAACTCAGTAGCATTTTGAGGATTTAATAGGTTGCCCAAAGCCTCGATCTCCCTCTCTGTTTAGAAAAGCAAGTCTTCACTGAATGGAGCAAAAATACTGTATCCAGTCTGTTATTTTTAAAAATTCCCCCCGGTTGGATGGGGTCATCGTTTCCCTTTGAGAAGCGGTAATTTACCCATTTAAACTAACTACCCGTGAAAGCTTTTTGTGGAAGGGGTCAAAAAGCATCAGCTGCCTTGGTGGGCTTGCTAGCCGGTGAGCAGGATCTGAGCAGGTTAATGGTGTGAGGATAGCATGGATTGTGCACAGTCGAAGGTATGTGATTGGCACGGTGCACCTGACTGACTTTTCAGTTCACTCTTCATGGGTGGGGGGAGAAGGGAGGACAGTGGGATTAGGCTCGGGATTTTTTGCTCTCTTTCTGAAAGGGGGAAACCTTAACGAATCTGGGGATGTCACAAGAGCAGCTCACTCGGTTTACGTGAACTGGGCCGAAGGAGCCAAGCCCCTGACCTTGGACTGGAAACTTGAGGTGCACTTTTGGCTGTGGTCTCTCCAGGTAGTGTTTGTAGGATACACATTTCACCCAGGGTGAAACTTGCCTCCAGCGGAAGATGTCTAATCTATCCTAGTTCTCAGTTCGATCAGTTTCGTCTCTGGAGTATACACCACCCCGGGTTTCATCCCCAAATTTCTGTTTTTCACGTGGCTTCACAGCGAAGGCATATAGATTTTTTTAAAATTCCCCTCAGGTAGTTCATCAGGTTGAATTAACAGTATCTTTCGTACATCACTAATTATATCATTTTTGCAGATGCCCAGCGACCTTCAGGCCATGCCCGCCCTCCATCCACCAGCTTGATCTATGACTCTGACTTGGCCGTTTCTTATACAGACCTTGACAATCTCTTCAATTCCGATGAAGATGAACTTACTGTGAGTGTTCCTGTTTTGTGCATAGAATAGGTGAAATCACAGAATTGGATTTTTCTTCATGGATTTGAATGATAATTTTATTTCTCCATTAAAGACTTACCGTATTGCAATCTTTAATACACTGGAATAGTTGTGAAATGTCTTGAAGGTGGAACCGCATGGAATTTCAGGAATAGCCTCCTCGCTTGACATCTCATTCTAATTGGTAGTATTTGAAGAGTAAAACCTTGACACGATTTGAGCAAAATTCTGGTTTGAGGTTGTAGTTTTTATTTCTTTGTGTACTTGTGAAAGAGCGTGACTCAGGGCGTGGTGCAAGAGACTTCGTGAGACCTGGTTCCTAGGATTAGTGCTGCCACTACCTTCCATTCTAATCCTAGTGCCTCATTTGAAAAATGAATAATGGCTCATTGGTGGTGGTATAATTTGTAATTAGAAGTTGAATTGCTGTGCAGAGACTAGATGACACCCCAAATCCTTAAAGCTGTGAGTCAAAAATTACTGGAAAATGAATGAAAAAATAATGTAAAATTGCCTTTCTTTGCCATTATGTAACTTCAACTCACGTTGAAAAATCCATTTTATGTTGGTAAAGTCAAGGCAGCCCTGGTTTCAGATAAAGTAGATTAAACCATATCTCCTCTAGAGGTCAGATTTGGATGGCTGATCAAGAAAAACAATTAATCTCCCTTCTCATCCACTCCCTAGAATAATAGAAAGCCCTTTCCTATGTTATAAGGACAGTAATGGCTGGAACATGGGAAACTGTGATCTGGCTTTGTATCTCCAGTGTTGAATTCCAGTTTAATACCTAGGTCCAATATGTAAAGCCAGAAAAGACATGCAATTATGATAATAAATTATCAAACTGTTTTGCATAACTTTGGAGAAGAAATCCTTTATATGTGTAATCTTAGAATTCTCCCAGTATATGTCCATATAAATAATTTGTAGGCTTGATAGTGAAATTTAAGGTGACAGAATAGGTGTGCATTCATGATCTATAAATATCTTAAAGTGTAAATTTATAAAGAAGTTAAAATAAGCCCAGTACATTAAGTGAGGTTCTTTAAACAGGGTTATATCTCTCTTTTTTTTTTTTTGTCCAATTTAGTTGATACTGATTAGGTGCTTTTTTAAAAAAAATTGGACATTCAAGGCATCAGTTGATTGAATTTAGTTCCATCTGAGGTATATTGGTATTATGAGACTGAATTTATGTTGAATGAAAATTTGCAAGACAATGGTTTTAAAAACTGTCTTTTTTCACGAAATAGCCTGGATCTAAAAAAATCCTGAGTGGGACAGATGACAAATCCAATTGCAAAGAATCAAAGACTGGAAATCTGGATCCACTATCTTGCATAAGTAAGCTTCCATCTCTCCATCTTCAATAATTTGTGGCGTTTCTGAAAACTCCAAACTCAACCTAGCAATTTTCTTTATAAAATAATCCGTCTACCCTTACAATGGTTAAAAATCTCTCAATGGTGGGTTTTGTTTACAGGCACTGCAGATCTTCATAAAATGTATCCCACTCCACCATCACTGGAACCACATATTATGGGATTTTCCCCAATGAATATGAACAATAAGGAATA
The DNA here is from genome assembly GCF_015852505.1 of Tachyglossus aculeatus. Taxonomy (NCBI): domain Eukaryota; kingdom Metazoa; phylum Chordata; class Mammalia; order Monotremata; family Tachyglossidae; genus Tachyglossus; species Tachyglossus aculeatus. Next base: position 45,104,647 of record NC_052082.1, on the reverse strand, counting down.
TGGGAGTATGGACACTACACCTGGAGGAACTATACTAGAAGGGAATAGTTCCAGTATAGGCACTCAGTTCAAAATTGAGGTTGATGAAGGATTCTGTAGTCCCAAACCTTCCGAAATCAAGGTAATGTCAGTCTCGGTGGTGTTTTGAAGAGAATTGTTTCTCTTCCCTTGGAAGTCTTTCTATATGGAATCAATTTCGTCTTCTGGCCCTTTTTAGAAACTTCCTTCAACGGTTCTGGTTTTTCTCTTATGAGTTGTGAATTGTTTTTGGCAGAGGTTCCAAGCAACAATAGAGAGTTTTAGAAAAGTTGAGGCAATTAATAGAAGACGTTTTGGCGTCTGACTGAAATGGCAAATTCTATTCAGATTGAAAGTCTGTAAAAAAACCCAACACTTTCTAGTTTTAACAGCCAAATCAATGGAAACTGCTCAGCGCTTACTGTGTGCAGAGCACTGTAGTAAGCGCTTGGGAGAAAACAGTACTACAGAGTTGGTAGACCTATTGCCTGCCCACAATTACAGTTTAGAGAGGAACGTATAATTAATGGTACTATTAACGTTTGTTTGGAGGTTGTACTACTGAGGCAGTATTGTGAGTGATTGAATCTTTGTTTTCTAGGATTTTTCTTATATCTACAAACTTGAAAATTGTCAAGCTTTAGTTGGATGTTCCATGTTTGCACCTCTAAAGACCCTCCCCAGCCAGTGCCTGCCTCCTATCAAATTGCCGGAAGAGTGTATTTATCGCCAGAGTTGGACGGTTGGAAAACTAGAGTTGCTTCCTCCAGGACCCGCCATGCCATTCATCAAAGAGGGGTAAGTTTCAGGCGAGTGCAGGTGGCCTAACTTTCGTATAATCGAAAGATGCTTCGTAGGCAAGGAAGAAAGCAACACAAATTCTTTATCACCATCATCAGTGATATTTATTGAATGCTTACTGTGTGCAGAGCACTATGCTAAGCGCTTGGAAGAGTGTGATACAACAGAGTTGGCAGACACGTTCCCTGCCCACAGTGGTGACAAGTCTGTCGATTCTCGTCCGAATGAATGACCTGAGTTCTAATCCCGGCTCTGCCACTTTGCTGTGTGACTTTTAACTTCTCGGTTCCTCAGTTACCTCATCCGTAAAATAGGGATTATGACACTGTGAGCCTCAGGTGGGACATGGACTATGTTCAACCTGATTAGTTTGTGTCTACCCCAATGCTTAGTACAGTGCCTGGCACACAGTAAGCACTTAACAAATACCATAAAATAAATAAACAAATAAATAAATTTACCCTTTAATGATTTTTACAGGGTACTCCCCAGTAACACATTGGCACTTTGTGGGGGGCACATTTATTGTTCAGACACCTCTTGATGCCCTTACTGAAGTAAGCATGCACATATATTGCTGAAACACACTCTAGAGTTATCAGAGCATATTTAGGGCCTGGCAGAATCGGGCTCATTACCTAATTAAACCATCAATAAATAGTCCACCCTTTTAATAGATGCTATTCAAAATGTCCCTACTAGAATACCCATTATGTCGATTGTTTAATTGTGGTTGTGGTAGAAAAAAAATGTAATAAACGACGAACAGTGCTACTGATGTAGCCAACTTAATCCTAAAACACCACCTTCGTTTAAAGTAAAATCAAGCACTGAGAATCTTGTAAGAATTTAGCTAGAATTTGCAGGAAGTTGTTTATGGATGTGAATAGTTGGGCATATGTATTAGTTTTAATTCATGGTAACTTGAGAAATGGGTGCTGTGGAGAGACTTTTTATTACCCTATTTTTGTAAAATCTCCAAATTTAATAGTACACTGAGCAGGATTACTCTCTGAAAATAGGCATGGTTTGCGTAGTGAGGAGAAAGGTTGGGGATGGAAGTTTATAAATGTTTTTACTTTGGTATTGTTGCTAGTGGTTTGCAGTCATTTAGACAGAGCACTTTAAATAAAAATGTCCCTTTGATTTTTGATTTTCTAGTAATTCTAATTGGAGCGATGGTAAAGTATGATTTGACCAATTTGAAAGCAAATTTTTGTCCTAATTTCCTGCTCTCTCTGTTGACTTCTCACCTTGGAAACCTTCCTAGTGATGGGAGCGCCATGGATCAAGAGTACGGTGCTGCCTATACCCCTCAAACGCATACTCCTTTCGGGATGCCCCCCAACAGCGCACCTCCCAGCAACAGCGGGGCAGGAATTCTCCCTTCTCCGTCCACCCCCCGATTCCCAACTCCTCGAACACCAAGGACGCCTCGTACCCCTCGTGGGGCCGGAGGGCCCGCCAGCGCTCAAGGTTCCGTCAAATACGATAATTCGGACTTGTACTCACCAGCTTCCACGCCCTCAACGTGCCGACCACTAAACTCTGTCGAACCTGCAACCGTACCGTCCATCCCCGAAGCTCATAGCCTTTACGTGAACCTCATCCTTTCAGAGTCCGTAATGAATCTGTACAAGGACTGTAACTTTGACAGTTGCTGTATCTGTGTCTGCAACATGAACATCAAAGGTGCTGATGTTGGAGTTTACATTCCAGATCCCACCCAGGAGGCCCAGTACAGGTGTACCTGTGGCTTCAGTGCTGTCATGAACAGAAAGTTCGGAAACAACTCCGGCCTGTTCCTTGAAGACGAATTAGACATCATAGGACGCAACACAGAATGTGGCAAAGAAGCAGAGAAACGCTTCGAAGCTCTTCGGGCCACCTCCGCGGAACACGTCGGCGGAGGATTAAAGGAATCCGAAAAATTGCCCGATGAGTTGATACTGCTGTTGCAAGATCAGTGCACTAATTTGTTTTCGCCATTTGGAGCCGCAGACCAAGATCCTGCCCCCAGAATCGGCATAATTCATAACTTGGTACGTGTTGAAGAGCGGGATTGTTGCAATGACTGCTACCTTGCGTTGGAACATGGGCGACAGTTCATGGACAACATGTCAGGAGGAAAAGTTGACGAAGCACTTGTAAAAAGTACATGCTTGCACCCCTGGTCCAAAAGAAACGGTAAGTGTGCTGAGGAACCGAAACCTCTCTTGTTGCTTCCTTTAGTACATAAAGCACATCCTTTGTAGGTGATGGATTTTCACATACTGTGGAGTCTCTTTGTAGAGAGCAATTTAATTCTGGCTGGCCCTCATACCTGTGAAAGGTAGATTTTCCTTTAAGGCCTTAGAGCTGCTGGTACATAGAAACTCCTTCCGTCCTCCCTTCCTCCCCTCCCTTTCCCTTCCTTTCTCTTTCCACCCTTCCTTCCTTCCCCTACTTCCTCTCCAAAGAGAAAGCAAGTTTCGATCTAAGTAGGAATCTTTTGTTCTAACATTGTGGTTGCGAGCCATCTTCACTTGTGAATCGTTCCTAGCCGGGTAGCTAGGGAGAGAGAACCCTTCCCACTCAGACTACAGAAGAAAGCATCAGAGATTTTGAAGTATGTGCTGTTCTCACATACTTGTTAACCATTATTCGTTATAAAAAATATCTGATTTAAAACAGTATTTCGCATTAACTGTAGTTTTCAACTGCACAATCCAGACTTCTACGGTCCATTCCAAAGTGGACTTGTGATGTAATTTTAATGTGATCAAAGCTGCAAGGAAGTGCAGTAGTGAAATAGTACACACAAAGTAAGAATCTTACTCAACGGTCTGGGCCAGTTAGTCTTTTTAAATGAATTGGATATTTCTTGAATTTAGAGCTGGGGGCAGGATCTTGGAATTTGTGTGTGTTTTTGTGGTGTAGCTTTATTGTCCCTAATTTTTCTGATTTACATTAAAGTGTAGTCTTGGAGTAGATCACTGCCTTGAACTGAGATGAGCTTAGGGAGTCTGTTAGTAGCGGAAACATTTATTCACTGACTATAGCTTGGTAATTTGGGATAATGCTTCCTATTCAGACATGTTTAAATTTTTGCTGTCTGAATTTTCTATGCAGCTTGCTTTTAAATTGGAGGACAGATTAATAGTTGAAGAAAGGCAAAGACAATAAAATTTTGACTAGTGTAACTCTGAAATTGTCAGGAATACTTCAGTCAAAGGTTTGCAAGAGAAAAATAATTCTTAATGCTCAGTTGATTCATTTTGGGGGAGAACCATGCTTAAAGAAGGGGTGGCACCAAACAGCAAATTATCACCTTTTCCTTCTCGCTTCCTTTGGTATTGATGCTGATGAACAGTGAAGAAGAAAAGGACATGAGTTCTATACAAAGAGAAGTAAATTTTAAATTTCATCCTTAGATAGGCTTGATTGGGTTTTTAGCTATTGGGAGCAAGTTCATCATTCAAAAACTTGTGGCACAAGGTCCAGGTTTCCAAGTGGATTGTCAGTTCTGAGTTACCTGTGTCAGTGTGGGAGAGGGTTAGCATTGATAAAGGAAACGTCCCCAAAATCCAAAAGCTTAGTTTTAGCCAGTAATTTTAGCATTTCCATTAGCAGAGTCTACGATTAGCAAAACCTCAGCATTTTTATTTGGGACAGAGACTCTGTCCAGTCTGATTTGCTTGTATCCACCGCAGCGCTTAGTACAGTGCCTGGCATGTAGTACAGTGCCTGGCACTTAACCGATATTATTATTATTAGCATTATTCTTCCTGTACCAGTGAAATGCTTAAAAAGCAGGCCCCAAAAGGAAGGAGAAACAGTAGATCTGGATAATCTACAGTCTGAGCATTTAGTCATATTTAATCAAAAGTTGAATGTGTTGTCATTTCATTCTGTAAACTCTTGATTATTCAGAGGCTGGTGAGCTGCATTTTATAGTGGGGTTTTATCTTATCTATTTTAATATGCTCCTAGGAAGCTCTCAGGCTCAAGTGCCGTTTTTTTTAGTAGCACCTTACCCCTAGACTCTGGGCAGTCAGATATTTACCTGAAAGGGAGGAAAAAAATACAAAGAGGGACAAGGATAAAATCAATAGCCCAGAAGGATCCATTTCATTTTGGGGACTTCAGTGCAGCAACTGTGTAGAGATTCTTGTTTGCTTTTTTTGCTGGTATTGAAATGGTTCTAAATCCAGTTCAGCAAATTTCTGGCCTTGGAGTTACCAGATTTTGTCCCCCTCCTTTTTCCCCCCACCTTATGAAAAAGGTAAGAGGAAACGGCTCCACTTTATTGGCATAAATAAGTGCAGTATTGTTGAAGGTGTTGTTCTTCAGTGTTTTCATTCTGGTTTTTTTTTTTTTAGCAATGGATGTGAGCATGCAGTGTTCACAGGATATCCTTCGCATGCTCCTATCTCTCCAGCCAGTACTTCAGGATGCTATTCAGAAAAAACGAACAGTGAGATCTTGGGGAGTCCAAGGTCCCCTAACTTGGCAGCAGTTTCATAAAATGGCTGGCCGAGGCTCCTATGGTAAATAAAATCTTTAATCATCTTAATGCCCTTAAATGAGTTTGTCCAACCAGAATTTATAAATGTAACGTTAGCTTGAATGTTAAACAAGTATATTCGGTTTTGCAAGAACACATGTTTTGACTATGGTTTTTGGATCCAACTCAAAAGCAGAATTAGGGAACGTTCTTAACACCACATGCCTGGATCGAGCATGACGAGGTTGAAGTAGTATGTAGTGTGTACTATCAAATACTGGATGAGAACTAAAATGTGGTTTTCCTGTAGTGTGCAGTTCTGCAAGAACCCCTGTGTTGCAGGAGAACTGGTTTATTATTGGACTTTTCAGTTTCTCATATTTTGAAGTGATCTAGGCTCCTTGAGGGCAGGGATCATATCTACGAATTCTCTTGTACTCTCCCAAGCACCTAGTACAGTACCAGAGTAAGTGCTCAGTAATTACCATGGATTGTTTCATCAAAGACAGTTGGCTTGGGGCATATTTGGATTTTTGTGAGGGGTATGAGTTCGTAGTTGATGGGGTAAAAGACTAATAAGTTGATATTTAAATGATAAAGATTAAGAGATTCCAAATCAACTACTAGCTTAAATTCAGTGTGGCGTAATCAATGTTGGCAAAAGTAGTCTCTTCCATAGTGTGTTTATTAATATTCTCATTGAATTAGGGAGGGATAGAGGCTTTTTTTAGTTGATTTTTGACATTGTTAATACCAGTAAATTTAACTGTTTCCCATTATTTTGCACATTGCTATAGTATTTGTGAAACCGTGTTTGCTAAAAGCCGTAAATGTATCTTGCTTGGTTTTTTTTCCCTAATGCACTATACAATGTAACTCTCCTTGTTTAGGAACTGATGAATCCCCAGAACCACTGCCAATCCCCACATTTTTGTTGGGGTATGATTATGATTTTCTGGTGCTCTCTCCATTTGCCCTGCCATATTGGGAGAGGCTGATGCTGGAACCCTATGGATCTCAAAGAGACATTGCTTATGTTGTTCTGTGTCCAGAGAATGAGGCCCTTCTGAATGGAGCCAAAAGCTTTTTTAGAGATCTGACTGCAATATATGAGGTACGGTGTTTCATTTATTGTCTGCACGGTAATTGGATGTCTCCAAGATTTCTTTGTACTGGAAAGCCATTTTGGTTACGTTTCCCAGCAGGATGCCCACCGGTATAGAGGTTCAGTGGCTTGAAGTTCAGCACTAGAGTTTTTTTTCCTGAGGCCTGCCGTTCATCATTTCTGTGTTTACCAGTTGTGTTGATGGATCCAGTGAGACCGACATGGTCTTTGATGTTATGTGTGGCCAGAAAAAATCATATGAAAATCACAGAGCTGGTGGGGTTTCCCTCCCCTCGTGGTGTCTTCTATCTGTAGGGGAGGCGGAAGACACCCTCCCTTTATTCCTAGTCGGGTGGAGGGATGGGGATCCTTTCTAATTATTCATTCATTCATTCAATCATATTTATTGAGTGCTTACTGTGTGCAGAGCACTGTACTAGGCGCTTGGGAAGTACAAGTTGGCAACATATAGAGACGGTCCCTACCCAACAGCGGGCTCACAGTCTAGAAAGGGGAGACAGACAACAGAACAAATACTTATAGGGCCCTCAGCACCTCTGCATAGCATCTTCTTTCCCTTTGACCTTATGACACCCCCTCCCACTTTGTGATCCTAATGCCCTCTGAAAAGGGGCTCTTTCTTTGGAGCCAGAAAAGAGATCAGGGTCTGAGAGTATCTCCCTCCTCCAAGGTTTTCCTTCTTCCTTGGAAAGGGGAATGGCTTTTTGAGGCCAATCCTGAAGACAGACCAAGCCACTAGCATTTGGGCCACAACATTATGGCCCGTACTTTCAGAAAGCACCAGCCGAAAATGTCCATGTTTTTGCTCAGATCAGATACTCAGAATATTTCCGATACTTATGTTACCTTCCTCTCTATCTGTCATTCTGTAGAGGTCCTTTCTCTGCACCCTCCTCTTTTTATTGTTTATCTTCTATCCTCTTCTGGTGTAGGTATGAGTCCCAGGATAAATGTGTAGGGGAGATTGCACCTGACATTTCCCAAATATGGGATGGGAAAGATAATGGAATCTGTATGTATATGAGGGAATGGGAAGTGGGGAGAACATGTCGGCGGGAAGCAAGGGGGAAAGGGAGCATTTGCCTTGTTGTTTGTGTGGGGTGGTCTGAGTGGGAATGTGAGGGAAAGTATGGTTTTTATGTGGAGACTCTGGCTTCCATCCGCAGCTAACCACTTGGAGGGTCAGGCAGCATGCTGAATTTCTTGAAGGCAAAGCGTAGCTAGCCGCATTGTTGTAGCCTTTGATGAGTGTGATGAAAGAAAAGCCGAAGGTTCATCATGAGAGGCCTCTCTAGGGGAGGGCAATGCCAGGAATTCTCCCTTAGCTTCCTCTCCATCAGCTCCCAGTACTCCGTCCTGCCTCAGCCACAGGAATTCTGTAAGTGAGACAGGTGGAATCAGGCATCTTGGTGACAGTGTAGTGTATCAGGAGGCCCTGATTGAGGCTGCCTAAGTCCACCCGTTGGGGAAATGGTAAAACCAGTAAAGAGAAAAGATTCCTTGCTGGGGCTTGAACTGTGACCTTGCTGGTCCCTGGCGGCTCTTCCACCCCCGACAATAAAATCAGGTAAAATGTTTTTTCAAACATTTTTGATCCTGAAAATTCACAAAGTGTAGATAAAGAAACCTGACACAACTCTGGATCCTAGCCGTTTGTTTCCAAATTGCCTCTGTGTCTCAAAATTTAGATTGGGACACGGTATGCCCTGCTCACTGATCTCCCATGTTCCAGAATGGTTTGTAGAGAGAGGGCTACATTCATATTTCCAGCACGATTTTAATCTGAGTGACCGCATGTACAAATGATTATGTACCTCTAACCGTTGATCATATGCACAGACTTTGAGGATGATTCCATGTTAGGTCCTAAAATGTATTTTTCCCCTTCATTCATTGAATTGATAGCATTTTGACATTAGGCTAATTATTAAAATGCGGTGTAAAAATGATGAAAATAAGAGCAGACTTTATTTTGATGTCTACCCATTAATAGTGTGGAATTTTTTAGGGCCATCAAAGGATATAGTCCTATAATATGACTTAAAAATTGTAATTCTTTAGTCTTGATCCAAAACTGTGCTGCGCAGCTTGAAATGTGAATGAGAGAATGCATGATAATGAACATATGAGAACTGAAGTATGAATTACTTTGGCTTCCAGTCACACTTTAAGTTCTTCATGCTATGTAAAATGCAATCACTTTTCCACTTTATTGTGTGTAGAGATACAGCATGTGTAAAATCCTGAATTCACTGACGTTTGATTTTTTTTTTTTAATTTTGTGTATAGTCCTGTCGATTAGGTCAACACAGACCCATTTCTCGACTATTATCTGATGGGATCATGAGAGTTGGGTCTACCGCTTCAAAGAAACTCTCAGAAAAGTTGGTCACAGAATGGTTTTCTCAGGCAGCTGATAGCAACACTGAAGCATTTTCTAAACTCAAGCTGTATGCACAAGTCTGCAGATATGATCTTGGTACTGAATTTGATCTTTATTACATTTGTGGAAATTGGGATTTAAATCAGAAAGCTCAAATGTTTCGTATGTAATTCTACTAATTGGGTTTGAAAAGCTTACAGGATTTTAAGTTGATAACATTTCAAGGAGCAGGGATAAAATGATTGGTTACGGTCACACAACAAGTGATTCTATTTCCCAAGTTGTTTCTTCATTAACCTAGATTGTTCACGTAGCCAGAATTCATTCCAGTATTTTGAATGGAAAATAGTGCAGTAGACAAATTCAGGTTATGGCGAAATGAATAGTAGCCTTTGGAATACCTGGAAGTTTTATAGTTATGCCACAATCTACACTTTCAAAAATTTGATCATGCTCTTTCTGTGTAAAGAAGTAGGGTTTTTTTTTTTTCATTTTCAGGTTTGTTTAATAAATACCAGCAAACCACCGTTTTTAAAAAAACCTTTTTACAATAAAATCTGCTTTAACTTTGAATACTGGAGGAAAATTGTTTTGTTTCAGATAATTGATTTAATTCCATAGAATGTTTTCAAGTTTTCCAATAGGGGATAGCTTTCAAGCTTAAAATCCTTATCTACTGCAAAGATTATAAACTCTAGTGACACTTCATGTTCGAAAGTGACCTTTAATCACTAGATTGTAAGCCCCTGGAGGGCAGGGATTTTCCCTTCCAACTCTGTTGTACTCTCTCAAGTGCTTAGCACATTCCTTTGCACAAAGTAAGCCCTCAGTAAAACTGATTGATCGATAGATCTGGGTGGGTGACAGAAAAGACCAGTGCATGACCAGCAGTCTCTTCTGTACTGCACATATAAAGATTTTGAGCTGTTCCCAAGAAGGACTTTACCAGAATTGCTTGCCGTTGCATGAACAAACAGTCATATAATAATAATAATAATGTTGGTATTTTTTACGCACTTACTCTGTGCAAGGCACTGTTTTAAACGCTGAATCTGATCATTTGACTTAAAGACGTGTGTTCTCCCGTTGTTTTAGGACCGTATCTTGCTTCCCAGCCTTTGGACAGCTCTTTACTCTCCCAGCCAAATTTAATTCCCCCAGCAAGTCAGCCCGTGCCCACCCCACCCCCGGTGGCAAGTAATCCTGGGAATTCCAACACTCCATCATCCACCCCAGCAACTACAACCAGCAACACCATGACGGTGGCTTCAAGTAATGCCATATCCTCTGCCGTTGCTCCAACAAATTCCACCTTGACTACCACCTCCACTTCATCCTCATCCACCAACATGAGTGGCGGGCTCCCCAATAAACCACCTTCATTCCCACCCTTCGGCAGTATAACCGGTAATACTACTGGTTCCATGCCTGCCCAAGCTCCCGCAGTTCAGAATGGCCAGATGGGTCAGCAGCCACCGACTCTGCCAGCGACTGGGATATCTGGAGAGTCCTCAGCTGTTCCCGCTCAGCCACATTCAGAAGTGTCAGAAAGGTAATAAGCCGAATACTTGTCAGACGCCGTTACATGAGCAGTCTCATTATTCTTCCCCCTCGTTTGATAATGGGAACCGATCAGTATTTGAATCACCGTAGGGCTGGGTTTTGCTGTGGTTTTCCCTTGGAAGCTCAGTTTTGGGCAAGAAGATCTGCCAGCATTTTAAACCTACCAGAACGATTCCAGCAGCGCACCAAGGCATTTTTCCTCGATTCCTTTTGGGGTAGAAAATGCTGTGGGGCTTTTGACCCCCGATTCTGCCTTTTCATTAGTCTACAGATAACTCAGTTTCAGTGCTGAAGCAAGGGAGAACTAGTGCTCATCTGATCAGTGGCAGGGAGGTGTTTTTGAGGCTGTTGGGTGTGGAATAGGAGAAAGGGAAGTCAGTGGTTAGTGGAATCTGAAGAGAAACTTGCCAACCGAGAGCTTGCAAGTTCAGAAAGAAGGTAGGTTGGCAGTTGGTGAGACATTGGAAATCGATTGTAAGAACCCCCTAGGGATAGATGGAGGGTTGACTCTACTGTGATGACTATATTAATAGGAAACTGACTTTTCAAAAATAACTCTGCCCTTCAAATTTCAGCACTATGGATCGGGATAAGGTGGGAGTCCCCACAGATGGTGATTCACATGCAATCACGTATCCACCTGCAATTGTAGTTTATATAATTGATCCTTTCACGTACGAAAATAAAGATGAGAGCACTAACTCTAATATATGGACTCTGGGTCTACTACGTTGCTTTTTGGAAATGGTACAAACCCTTCCTTCTAATATCAAGAGTACAGTTTCCGTTCAGGTAAGAATAATGTGGGAAAGCTATTTGTTTTGCTTTTCGACTGGTGAAAGCTGTCCCGACAGGTTTTTGAACTGATGTTTGGAAATTTTTTTGCATTTAAAAATATCTTGCGGCCCTAATTTGTTGATCACTACTCCGAGGTAGAGCCAATAGCTTCCAGTAGGTGACAATAACTTGAATATTGAGCAAAGTGTTTCATTCATGAACTATTCAATGCACAAGAGGGAGTTCAGCAGTCATAGTCCACTAGCCAGGTTGCTTTTTTTCATAAGTGATTAAAGTAGCTCAGTTCAGTAGTCCTAGAATGTCTAAAAGTTGTATTGGTATAATTTGAAAGACTGGAAAATAATTTAATTGACCATGAACGTAAAAACAAAATACTCAGTCTGCTGGCCACATAGTTTTTCACCCCACTTCCCCAACAACTCACCTCCACCCTCTGAGCAATGAGGTCAAAGGAAATTGGTGGTTGAAAGCCCGGCGGTGCTTAATCGAGATAACTTAAGCAACTCCTGGGAGCTCTAATCTTTTCCTGCTCTTAGTGGATTTGCAGAATGGGTGATTTTAGTGAAAAGTGAACCTCATTCACTGGGCTGAGAGGAACTGGTTAAACAACTTGCCTCGGCTAGTGTTTCGGAGTGCGGGGCAACGACGTAATTGTAATTCCTTGATTTCCAAACTGTTAAGTGCTACTTAAGTCCTGTAGAATTATCCAGACTTAGTCCCGTGTGTTGCATGCAGTGGGTGCCCAATAAATGGTATTACTACCACTACTGCCATTTCAGATGTCATGCCATGGAAAGCAAGGAGTGAGGTGGCGTAATTTTTCCGATAAAATTCATAGCCAAACATTGTAACCCACAACGCCTCCCCTCATCACTTACGGCTCAACATTTGCTCTTTTGGCAATTTCTAGATTGTCCCATGTCAGTATTTGTTACAACCTGTGAAGCATGAAGATAGACAGATTTATACCCAGCATTTGAAGTCCCTGGCATTTTCAGCATTTACCCAGTGTCGGAGACCACTTCCAACGTCAACCAATGTGAAAACACTGACTGGTTTTGGCCCAGGCTTAGCCATGGAAACTGCTCTTAAGAGTTCCGATGTAAGTATTTTTCTGGAATACAAGAATATAAGTAATTTGGTGTGTGGAAGGGGAGGAGAGTATTTTTAAGCTTACACAATATTGCAAGCATAAATCCTCTTTACCTCATTACCTCCTCTTGGTCATGGTAAGAAGCTCTTAAATTTTGAGTATTATGATTATATTTTAATATCTTAGATTTTTCTGTTTTTCAGAGGCCAGAGTGTATTCGGCTTTATACTCCTCCTTTTATCCTGGCTCCTGTGAAAGACAAGCAGACAGAATTGGGAGAAACATTTGGTGAAGCTGGCCAAAAATATAATGTTCTTTTTGTGGGTTACTGTTTGTCTCATGATCAAAGATGGCTCCTTGCTTCGTGCACCGATCTCTATGGAGAATTATTGGAAACTTGCATTATTAATATTGATGTTCCAAACAGGTAATGCTTTCAATAAGTATGGAGATATACCAATCTGTTTCCTATCTTTAAGAAGAAATGTTTTAGTCAAAAGTAGCGTGCGTGACAGATTACCACTACCTCTACAGTTACAGTTAAAGTTAATGTTACAGTTTCTGAGGCTCAAGAGAGTCTGCAGGGCATCCTTATGAACTTGGGGAAACGTTTCTTTAGGTAAAATTTTCTTAACTCTAAGTAGAGCGCCTTATCTCCAATTAAATACTCAAATTATTGTAAGTCTCCATATGTAGCCAAATCAGTTTTGCTTTCTGGTTCAAATTAGACCTCTCTTGGAGTAACTACATAAAAACTCGTTGCTGAGAATCTCTGAAGAGGAAATAGTAAACACAAATTACTTTTTCTTCTTCCATCGCAATATAAGGCACTGCTCAGATTCCTGTCTTTAATTCAGAAGCTTTTTCATAGAAATTTATTCTGCAAAATTAATGTTACAAGCAATTCCTACTCCTCCTGCACGAAACTTGCAGGTCTGAATCTGGACTATCGTATGGGGGAAGAGAAGAGAATGGGAGTATGAAGTTGAAAATATAGTGAAGGGCTCCGAACATCAGTTTGTTCTTTGTTTTTTTGTTTGTTTTTAATTTAAAAATGCATCAACAAAAATAACACTACTAGTTTACTTCTTAGGTGCTTGATCATTGATCTTTCCCCTATGGCTGTTGAGTACCTGTGTGCTTATTACGTACTCCTTTAGCATGTAACTGAGCATGGAAGAGGCCTGAATCGAAGCAGAAACATTTACATGCTACATTTTTGGTTTTTTGAGTGGTAGGGTGGGTATTTGCAATTCCATCAATGTAAAACATGCAGTTGATAGAGACTGGCATTACCGAACTTCTCTTCCTCTTACTGTCTCTCTGTACTGAAACTCAAATGACTAAATGTTTCTGAAACATTAGTGGTTGAAATCAAGCTCAGAAAAGATGAATGTCTTTACCTATCCACTTTTCAGTGCTTTGCACATAGTAAGCGCTTAGTAAATGCCATCATTATTATTCTCAGATCACTGCAAAACCCCCACATGAACAAAATCTGTTTTCCCGCCTTCAAGTTCATCTTTTTCCTCACTTGTAGAGCTCGTCGGAAAAAAGGTTCCGCTCGTAGACTCGGTCTCCAGAAACTCTGGGAATGGTGCTTGGGACTTGTTCAGATGAGTTCTTTACCGTGGAGAGTTGTAATTGGGCGCCTAGGAAGGATAGGTCACGGTGAATTAAAAGGTAGATTTTAATGCTTTTTCCTGTACGTCATTTCTCGTTCAGTGTAAATTTCTGAATCTGAGTTCTAGTTGTCATTTTATGTAGTGGTTATTGTAAGAACTAAATTGAAAAATGAAAATGAAGTGTGTATAAATGATCTTTATAGAGCTATGTGTATGTTTCATTTTTGAAATGATACATCTACACACACACACTCTACTAGTAAATCCAGTGGATTTTGTTAGAATGAACTTGATACTGCGCAGAGGCAGACCATCATATAGATAAGTTATTTTCACATTTTTGGCCTTGGGATCCCAGTGAAAGGCCCAGTAACCCAGGCCATAGATTAGAGGGCTGTGGGAAAGATTTGTAGTGCTGCCGATAGTCATTATCTGCTGATTGTTGCTCCCTGGGTCTAGGAATCCTTGTTCATGTGCATAGTGGGTACAAGGTTTGGGAAGCATTGTATGTATCTTTAAATTATGTACTATAAATTATATATATATTCATCTCTCTTTATATATAGACATATGCACTTATATATATATATATATACATATATATACATATATATATATTTCCCCCTAGATTTCCCCCTAGACTGTAAGCTTGGTGTGGGCAGGGAACGTGTCTGCCAGCTTTTGTATTGTACTCTCCCAGGAGCTTAGGTGCACATAATAAGCAACCAGTAAATGCCATTGATGATAGAAGGACACATATTTTGGGTTATAATGCTGTCTTTGGCATTCAAGTTTTGTTTTTGTTTTTTGGGGTTAAGGTATTAACACCCATTTAAGGTATAGAGAAGCAGCGTGGCTCAGTGGAAAGAGCCCGGGCTTTGGAGTCGGAGGTCATGGGTTCGAATCCCGGCTCCGCCACATGTCTGCTGTGTGACCTTGGGCAAGTCACTTAACTTCTCCGAGCCTCAGTTCCCTCATCTGTAAAACGGGGATTAAGACCGTGAGCCCCACGTGGGACGACCTGATCACCTTGTATCCCCCCAGCGCTTAGAACAGTGCTTTGCACATAGTAAGTGCTTAACAAATGCCATTTGAGTGCTTACTATGTGCCAGGCACTGTATTAAGAACTGGGGTAATACAAGCTAATCGGGTTGACCACAGTTCTTGTCCCACATAGAGCTCAGTCTTAATTCCCATTCTGCAGATGAGGGAACCAAGGCCCAGAGAAGTGACTTGCCCAAGGTCACACAGCAGAAGAGTGGCGGAGCGGGGTTTAGGACTCAAGCCCGTATTCTTTCCACTAGGCCATGCTGCTCCAAAGTTAAGTTAAATTAATTTTAAGTTGTTAATTGTTAGCAAAGCAGTAACCTTTTAGGCAGCGTGGCTCAATGGAAAGAGCACGGGTTTGGGAGTCAGAGGTCATGAGTTCAAACCCCGGCCCCACCAATTGTCAGCCGTCTGACGTTGGGCAAGTCACTTCCCTTCTCTGTGCCTCAGTTCCCTCATCTGTAAAATGGGGATTAAGGCTGTGAGCCCCACGTGGGGACAACCTGATCACCGTGTATCCTCCCCAGTGCTTTGAACAGTGATTTGCACATAGTAAGCGCTTAACAAATGCCATCATTATTATTATTTATTCAGCGTTCCCTCCCAACCCCCACCATTCCTTACATGAGAACTGTAGCCAAGAGAGAAGGGGAAAAGGGGTAAAGATAGCCATTACAAGGTTTTGGCTGGGCTCCCAACCTCCTTTATTCATTCATTCATTCATTCAATGATATGTATTGAGCGCTTCCTGTGTGCAGAGCACTGTACTAAGCGCTTGGAAAGTACAATACAATAATAAAGACATTCCCTGCCCGCAACGGGTTTGCAGTCTTGGGGGTGGCGGGGTGCTAGAACAATGGATCGATCCACTTAGAGACGTTCCCGAAGTATAGCTTTGATAGGTTTAGCGTAATACCTTGTTTATTAATAATGGTATTTGTAAACTTGTGCAAATTATATCCTTGTTCTTACTATCCCCAGATTGGAGCTGTCTGCTGAGTCGCCGGAATCTGCAGTCTCTCAGTAAGAGATTAAAAGATATGTGTAGGATGTGTGGTATATCTGCTGCCGACTCTCCGAGCATCCTCAGCGCTTGCCTTGTTGCAATGGAACCCCAAGGATCTTTTGTAATTATGCCAGGTTAGAAACCTCTAATTCTTCACATTTCCAACCTCATTATAGTAGTAATACCTCTGTGGCTTAGTGACTAGAACACAGACCTGGGAGCCCGAAGGACCTGGGCTCTAATCTCGGACCCACCACTTGTCTGCTGTGTGACCTTGGGCAAGTCATTTAACTTCTCCATGCCTCAGTTCCCTCGTCTGTATAATGGGAGTTAAGACTGTGACGCCCGTGTGGGACATGGACTGTATTCGAACTGATTACTGTGAATCTGCCCCGGGGTTTACAACAGTGCCTGGCACATAGTAAGCGCTTAACAAGCGCCATAAAAAACCTTCTGGCACTGTGAGGTGACATGGTTTTTATGTCTATATTAAAACCATCAGGCGTGATCTCCCTAAAATTTCCTCTGCTTCTCCCTGAACTCTCCCATCTTTCCGGGCATTATTTCAAGAAACTCTTTCAAACAGAGACTCCTTACCGTCGGCTTTAAAGAACTCAATCACCTTGTCATTCATTCATTCAGTCGTGTTCATTGAGCACTTACTGTGTGCAGAGCACTGTACTAAGCACTTGGGAAGTACAAATCAGCAACATACAGAGACGGTCCCCACCCATCAGTGGGCTCTCAGTCTAGAAGGGGGAGACAGATAACAAAACAAAAGAAGTAGACAGGTGTCACTACTATCAGAATAAATAGAATTGTAGCTGTATGCACGTCATTAATAAAATAGAGTAATAAATATGTACAAATAAAATAGAGTAATCTGTACAAATTGGGAACATATTGTACTTTGGGAAGTACAAATTGGCAACATATAGAGACGGTCCCCACCCATCCCATCCATCAATGGGCTCTCAGTCTAGAAGGGGGGACAGATAACAGAACAAAATAAGTAGATATGTGTCAATACTATCAGAATAAATAGAATTATAGCTATATGCACATCATTAATTAAATAGAGTAATAAATATGTACAAATAAAATAAAGTAATATATATATACATATATATATATATACACAAATATATCCAAGGGCTATGGGGAGGGGAAAGGGGTAGGGCAGGGGGGGACGATGAGGAGGGGAGGAGCAGGGGGAGAGGAAAAACGGGGAGGGGGCTCAGTCTGGGAAGGCCTCTTGGAGGAGGTGAGCTCTCAGTAGGGCTTTGAAGGGAGGAAGAGAGCTAGCTTGGCGAATGTGTGGAGGGAGGGCATTCCAGGCCAGGGGGAGGACGTGGGCCGGGGGTCGACGGCGGGACAGGCAAGAACGAGGCACAGTGAGGAGGTTAGCGGTAGAGGAGCGGAGGGTGCGGGCTGGGCTGGAGAAGGAGAGAAGGGAGGTGAGGTAGGAGGGGGCGAGGGGATGGACAGCCTTGAAGCCTTGCTTGATCCTCCCTTCAAGGCCCGGCTTCCTCCCTTCAAGGCCCTGCTTCCTCCCTTCAAGGCCCTGCTGAGAGCTCACCTCCTCCAGGAGGCCTTCCCAGACTGAGCCCCTTCCTTCCTCTCCCCCTCGTCCCCCTCTCCATCCCCCCATCTTACCTCCTTCCCTTCCCCACAGCACCTGTATATATGTATATATGGTTGTACATATTTATTACTCTATTTATTTATTTATTTATTTTACTTGTACATTTCTATCCTATTTATTTTATTTTGTTGGTATGTTTGGTTCTGTTCTCTGTCTCCCCCTTTTAGACTGTGAGCCCACTGTTGGGTAGGGACTGTCTCTATGTGTTGCCAATTTGTACTTCCCAAGCGCTTAGTACAGTGCTCTGCACATAGTAAGCGCTCAATAAATACGATTAATTGATTCGAAGGTTGATAGGCAACTACTGGAGATTTTTGAGGAGGGACGTGACATGCCCAGAGCATTTCTGTACACAGATAACCCGGGCAGCCCCGTGAAGTATAGACTGAAGTGGGGAGAGACAGGAGGTTGGGAGATCAGAAGGGACTTCCTAGATTATCCCTTCCTACCTTACCTCTCTGAGCACACTTGGCTCCTCTTATGCCAGTCTCCTCACTGAAGCTCAGTCTCCTCTGTCTCGCTGCCATCCCTTCACCCACGTCCTGCCCCTGGCCCGGAACTCCTTCTCTCTTCACATCCTATTAGAAGCAGCGTGGCCCGGTGGAAAGAGCCCGGGCTTTGGAGTCAAAGGTCATGGGTTCAAATGCCAGCTCTGCCAATTGTCAGCTGAGTGGCTTTGGGCAAGTCACTTAACTTCTCTGGGCCTCAGTTACCTCATCTGTAAAATGGGGATTAAGACTGGGAGCCCCCCTGTGGGACAACCTGATCACCCTGTAACCTCCCCAGCGCTTAGAACAGTGCTTTGCACATAGTAAGCGCTTAATAAATGCCATTATTATTATTGTGGATGATCCCTCTCCTCACCTTCAGAGCCTTTTTGAAAAACGCATCTCCTCCAAGAAGCCTTCCCCAACTATGCCCTCATTTCCTCTTCTCCCACTCCTTCTTTGTCACCCGTGTACTTGGATTAGCTACCTTTATTCACCCCTCCCTTATCCCCATTGCATTTGTGATGATTTTGATAGATGTATATAAAAGGAGTAATGGTGAGGTGGGCTTTTTTTTCTCTTCAGATTCCGTGTCAACAGGTTCTGTATTTGGTCGCAGCACTACTCTTAACATGCAGACATCTCAGCTTAATACCCCACAAGACACATCATGCACCCATATACTCGTGTTTCCGACTTCGGCTTCGGTGCAGGTAGCTTCAGCAACGTACACCACTGAAAATTTGGACCTGGCCTTCAATACGAACAATGGTAGGTGACCCTACAGCCATCACATCTCTGGATGTGAAGGAAGGCTAGGAACAAAGAAATGTTTCCTCAGTCTCTCTGCTTAAAAGGCCAATATGACGGCTTTTTGACAGTCTTCCCGTAGTTGTCGGGGCGATCGTTTATCACTGTATGCATATTCTTACGGTGTTGTGGAAGTTCTTCAGGATTTGAGGTTCAGAATGTTTCACCTTATGTTTAGCACTGAAAAGAAACTGGGTATATCTGTCACCAACAGTATGTGTTTATACTGTTCTCTTCCCAAATGTATATTTTTCATTTCCTAGATATAGACGTATACGTATCCCCTACATAACTCTTAACTTGAACACAGGAGGTTTAGTGAACTCTCCTGGCCTAGTGGACAAGAGCATGGGCCTGGGACTTAGAGGACCTGGGTTCTAATCCCAGCGCTGCCAACTTGTCTGCTGTGTGACCTTGGATAAGTCACTTCATTTGTTTGTGCCTCAGTTACCTCATCTCTAAAATGGGGGTGAAGACTGAGTCCCATGTGGGACAGGGACTGTGTTCAACCTGATTAGCTTGTGTCTACCCCAGCGCTTAGAACAGTGTCTGACACATACTAAGCACTTAACAAACACCATTTTATATACTATGTGTTATATGTATATATATATATGCACTATATATATATAATTTTTACATGCATGGATATGTTTTAGCAGCTGTCCAAATTTTTTCCTGTAGCTTCAGAAATACTTCTTTAATTGTGTACCTTTTCTTTATATTCATGAAGATGGAGCAGATGGGATGGGCATCTTCGATTTATTAGACACAGGAGAGGACCTTGACCCTGACATTATTAACATCCTTCCTGCATCCCCAACTGGATCGCCTGTACATTCTCCAGGGTCCCATTTTCCCCATGGAGGTGACGCTAGCAAGGTAACTATTCTGTTGTTAGATTTGTCATTTAACAATGCAGACAATTTTATTTTTAGCTTCTTCAGTACAAATTCTGTTGCTTGCCTTAGGACTCATTTTCTCCTCTGGGCACCTGGGCAACATCACAAGCAATGAAAAAGCAGTTATACAATTTGTCCCTCACCCTTACAGTTAAAATTTTTCCATAGTTGTGAATAGTATTGGGATTAGCTGGGCTAGGTGAGCATTTTTGGAGCTGGGATTCTGGATCTCAGCAGCAAGATGGGTGACAGATTTCGCCGTTTCCCTGTGGCACGACACTGGGCTTCTTTTGGCTGTGTCTGACTTGATTTTGTGGTTGGAGTTTTGTGTACAATTTCTTGTACTGATTCATTTGTTCCTGTCCACTCTTTGGATTTATAAATCCGTGGGGGGCTTATGGGTTCTGTGCAATTTACAAAGTATGACACATGCATTGCATTTGGGCATCACAGCCAAATCGTCCTTCCCCCAGCCCTCAAGCAGGGTACCTAAGGGCTGTGCTTAGGTGGACTCATGTAAGCCAGTATTCCTTCCAAGGCTTCCTGGTCAACTTCTCAAGGCAACCTTTAAAATTGAACTATGGCCCACCACACACAGTTGAACCATCAGTGTTAGCTGAAACTTGATTTCTTCCATAATTTTTAGCAGGGATATTAATTACATGCCTTGATTTTGACTGTGAATTGAAAAGTAACTCTGTGTGTATATGTATTCACACACATGACTATAGGTAAACTGTACATTTTCCCAGCAATGAATTTCCTTTTGATTTGATTTGCAGGGTCAGGGAACAGATCGGCTGCTTTCAACAGAATCTCATGATGAAGTAACAAATATTCTTCAGCAACCATTGGCCCTTGGTTATTTTGTATCAACTGCCAAAGCAGGTCCATTGCCTGACTGGTTTTGGTCAGCGTGTCCTCAAGCACAACATCAGTGTCCCCTCTTTCTTAAGGTACTGCAATTTCCGGAACTACTGTTTATAGAATACTGAATATGTCCTCCAAGATAAAATAAATGATAAATGCATGGTATTTAAAAGTTAGCAATCTTAGTCTCTTGGAAAGTATTGGTGATTTTAAAATCAAATTCTTAAACTGAATTTTAAAGTATGTCAGTATGGTGAGGGTTAAATATCTGAGAGCTTCATTTCTGGAAAGCAGGGCTCATTTCAATCAGTCAGTCTGTGGTATTTATTGAGTTCTTACTGTGTCATGGTCATGGTATTTTGAATATACTTGGTCACTACTCTTCCAAAATATTAAATCTTCAAGCTTTGGGTATAAATTGCCGTTTTGTTGACTGCCAGTCTTTACTCTTTGCTCCTGTATTGTTGAGGGGGCCATATTTTGCTATTTAAGGCTTCAAAAGAACTTCTAGTTTAATATTTGAGTTACGTAACAGTAATGGGAAGCAGTACTGTACTTTACAACCCACCAAAAAAAAAAAATCCGATCACCTCAGTGACTTTTACTCTTCTTCTTTTTTCCTCCCCACTTTTTGGGCCCCCAGAGGAACAAAGAGCCAAGTCAAGGATTAGAAAGCATTCTAGTCTGAGACACAGATACCTTTGCTAACATTAATATTCAGTAGTCCTGTTGATCCCCTGATATCTCTATCAAGCTCTCAAGCTCTCATCCTATCCCGTCTGGATTACTGCATCAGCCTCCTCCCCGATCTCCCATCCTCCTGTCTCTCCCCACTTCAATCCATACTTCACGCCGCTGCCCGGATCGTCTTTGTCCAGAAACGCTCTGGGCATGTTACTCCCCTCCTCAGAAATCTCCAGTGGCTACCAATCAACCTACGCATCAGACAGAAACTCCTCACCCTCGGCTTCAAGGCTGTCCATCCCCTCGCCCCCTCCTACCTCACCTCCCTTCTCTCCTTCTCCAGCCCAGCCCGCACCCTCCGCTCCTCTGCCGCTAATCTCCTCACGGTGCCTCGTTCTCACCTGTCCCGCCATCCTTCCCCTGGCATGGAATTCCCTCCCTCTGCCCATCCGCAGATGGGCATCTTAAATTTTCTGTGACCAGCCTGCCCACAAGGGGATATCATATAATATTAATTATTAACATTAATATCATATTTATAGTATGATATTAAAACAGACTGACTTTTCCTAGTGGTTCATATAAGCAAGGGGATACTATTATTTTTATCCTTTTAATTGAATTTCTTAATTTCCTTTTATCTTCTAGGCCTCTTTGCACCTCCATGTGCCTTCAGTGCAATCAGACGAGCTGCTTCACAGTAAACACTCCCACCCACTTGACTCAAATCAGACTTCAGATGTCCTCAGGTACAGGCCTTCTTAATCAGCGGTATTTATTGAACGCTCACCGTGTGCAGAGCACTGTTCTAAGCACTTGGGAGAGTACAGTTTTCCGTTAGAAGTTGGAAGGGTGTTCTTGTAACCCGGCCTTTACTTCCCTCCAGTTTCTGGTTTAGGAGAATAGAGTTTTAGCCCAACTGGAGGTTGCTTCGGGACATAGTTGTAGTTTTATTAGCCAGATAAAGCACAGTCTTTCTTGCTTTGCTTTAGGATAGCCGAAGGTGATCTTGCCGGTTTTTTTTAAAATAAAAAATAACGTCAACTCTTAGATAAATTTGGAAAAGCCTGCAAGGTTTGTGTCTAACAACCATCCATTCCTAAAAAGTTGCTTTTTCTTGCTTTCCAGGTTTGTTTTGGAACAGTACAATGCACTCTCCTGGCTAACCTGTGACCCAGCAACCCAGGACAGACGGTCGTGTCTCCCGATTCATTTTGTGGTGCTGAATCAGTTGTATAACTTTATCATGAATATGCTGTGATCTTCATCTGACTGAACTGTGCAAGAAACAAACAAAAAAAAAAAAAGGAAAAGGGATATTAATTTCACTGCAGGACTACATGATAATCTTCTCAGTGCTAGTCAGTTTGTGATGGGGTATAATTCTTGTTACTTTAACAAATATTGCTTGACCCGGGGGGAAGAGGATGTAACCCTGCTCTCTTTTCATTGACTCTAAAGAACTCTTTAGGATAATGAAGATTGATAATACAAAATGTATTATAACATTTTAGTAGAGAAATTAACCTTTTTTTTTCCAGTCACAGTATTTGTGAAAAGTAATGAGCCATAGTACCCAGTCATGTTAAATGAATATTCGAAGCATGGAGAAGAAACATGAGGAACAGTGAGTTCAACTTATGGCTTCAGAACATCAAGATGTTCTTGTATTGGATTATAGTACCTAGTATTCAAAAATGCCTGCATCTCTTATTTATTGTAAGTTTTTAAATGTATAAATTGTCTTATATTTCTTAACCTCTTTTATAAAAATTTTCCTAGAAGGTTTATACTGCCTTCTTGCTTTAAAGCAATTGGTCTAAAATATATGTAATCGTCTTAATTAAAAGTTGCAGTAGGGTTGCTTTTAGAGTATTATTTTTTTGTAAGGGGGTGGGTGGGACAGTAAATTTGTATCGTCTTGATGTACAGTTTAATGGGGATAGATTTTGGGGGGGGCAGGGGAGGGATGCAGGGTGGGAGTTAATGTCCATACCATTGTGTGTGGAGGATTTACAGCTAAGCTGTAGTTGCAGAGTACATGTACAGTAATGAAGTTCACTGTGTTTATAAATTGAAAAGGTACCAGGTCTTACAGCATTTTATATCACACCTTTACAGAGTAACATGATGGCAATATATAAGTGATATTGTTAGGTGGTTTAACTTGTAGTGAGAATAAAATGAAAAAAACTCTTACATTTTGTACTATGGTTTAGGGCTGTGACTAATTTTTCAGGTCTTTTCCTGTGCAAAGAAAGTTTGGCAAGAAAGGTTTGCCCCAAAGTTGTTACACAGTCGATGTTTGACATCACTGGCTTTTAACCACCAAGAGTGAAAGATTAGGAAGTTGTATCCAGGGTCTCTTGAAAAGGTGAGATTTTAGCCCAGCTTCAGCCATTTTACAAATAGTTTTTAAGAAAGTCAATCTTGGAATAAGAGGGGTGTGTGTGTGGGGGTGTGTGTGGGGGCTTGGGGGGGTTGTCAGAGAGAGAGAAAGAGAAAGTGCATACGTGTGTATGGGTGAAAGCGCGTGTGTGTGTGTGTGTATGTGCAATCAAACTGTGGTGTAAATAGATTCTCAGTGAATTCTGGTATTCATACTCTATTCCTTTAGAGAGAAACATTTCCCCAAACTCCTTGAACTTGATTCCTTTTGCCTACTTTAATTTATTTAATTTTCTTGGTTTTGGAGGTGGCAGTCCCAGCCACCGCAAAACCGTTTTCCACCACACAGTTCAAATTAAGTTAATTCATATGGCAAGGAGGTTCTCACCTCCCTAAAGAAGGGATTTTATATTTGAGGGGTTTCCACCCCTTCCTTAACTCAACATTACTTGCCTCCCCCCACCCTTTCCAGTCATACGTTGAAACCTTGTTGTTGCCCTCAAGAAGTCTTCACTCCTAAATTAAAAATCTCTTCTTCAGTGGTGTTCACATGAGAGTTCAAATTAGCCTCCCACCAGGGTCACTCGATTACACAAGAAGCCACCTAGCTTACCTATTGTTTCTCAAAAACAATCTGGAAAAATTCCTGTATGTGCACTCACTGTTAATCCTCTACAAGGACAAAATCACTTGTACTTACAAAACTCTTAATTCAGTTTTTGTTTTTGTTTTTGTTTTGGCTGAAACTCATGTTTTGTATATACAAAATATTTACCTGAAATATCACTTTCTTATGAACAATATAACTTCTTTGAATTGTGTATATAAAAATATTAGCAATTCTTGTTTTTTGTATAAAGAAAATGTACAATTGGTGACAAAGGTTTTCAGTCATTTCTTCAGAATAATAGTGCAATCAGGCGGTCAGCATTCTTTGATACTAAAGCTAAGAGATCAGATCCCTGCATTAATTTTTAAATTATGCTAGCTCATTGCAGATTCAGTTGGCATGCTGTTTTCTATAGCTTTTTTAAAAATTTGGCTGAGATTTGAGAGAAAAGACGTGAATCTGGAAGTTTCAGAGTACCGTTTTATTTTAAATTCAGCAGACACTTTTTTTTAACAAGGCAATTTTAATTTCCACTGTTGAAATTACTAACCCAAGATAAACACACCTCGAACTTGGAAAAAGGATATAATAAAGCTTTAAACTCTGACAGTGATTTTTCTACTTGTAGCCATAAGGGAGCCAGCTTCTTTAATGTGGAGATTCAGAAACATAGTGTACACCTCCATTTATGTGGCTTTATTCTCCATATGTGTAAAACGTGCTGGTTAGTATTGATTTTTCCCACGTGTCAAGAGAAACTCAATCTAAATATAATTTAATAGCCACTAGGAAAGGTCAGGAGACCCATTTCAGAAAAAAAAAATATTAATTAATTAAGCCTTTTGTACTTACTGATGCCTGGCATAATTAATATCCATTGCAGGCAATGGACACATTAAAATCACCAGCATCGAAGAAGCAAGCTACCCTATTTGGATTACTTTTAAATCAAACATTTCCTACCTGTTGAATCTGTTTTCTGGATAGCGATTAACAGTCCACTCTTAGGGTGGAATTGACTAATTTATTGAACTGTTTTACCAACAACCCTCAGAGGCAAGTAAGGGCAGTTTTTACATTGTGCAAGTTAAATATTATAGTTTGTACCGGTAGATTTTTTGACAGCTTGAATTGGCAGCCATTTCCACGCTCTTACCTGTTCTCTGTGCAGTTATTCATTTGGGAAACGGGGTTGGAAGTTTAGTATTTTGGCATTTGAAGTGGTAGTTTCGAAAGATCTGCTTCCAGCCATTCAAAAGCATCTAGCCATACTTTTCTTATGCAAGCCATTCAGTTTTCAGGACTGTGAATTAACACTGTATGAATAAATCCCTGTACACCTTATTGTTTGGCCAGAAGGCCACCAAGTGTACTTATATGTAATCCTTAAATTTTAAAGTAGCTGTAATTTTTAAATCTTTCTAAACTTTTCTGAAACCACTAAAATTAAGTTCTTTACTACTACAGATATCCTCCACTGTATTCGTACTCAATTGTCAGTATGGCACAGATTACTGTATTAAAATATTCTCCTTTCGTCTTCATATTTACCTTCTAAGGTAATTTTTTAACTTAATGTGTTACTACGAAGATTTGCAGATCTTTAATCAAGCACTATGTTAATACTGTAATATCAAAATACTATGTTTCATTATTTAAAAATGTTCAAATTGAATAGATTAAAAGGAAGTTTCAAATGCTGTTGCATCATATAATTTGCTACACAACCATCTATGGCATCGCATATCAATCTATTATTACACTTAATGTTTTAAAAAGATAATGCTTTGGTCTGGGTTTCCTCTAATGAAAGTGCTCTTGATTTATATTTTGTATTGGCAAACACAAGAAAAATGAGGTGAATAATTAGCTTTTCGGTTTTACTTAAGATAAGAGCCCAAAATTATGGATCAAATTAAGGGGATATGAATTTTGTATTTTGCTCTTTGGGTGGAGTGTAATTTCATTTTTAGCTGAATTGGATTTGGGACCCAAAATGTTCCTCAGGTTCATGCCACAAAATAGAGTTTTTAAATTAGCTTTAGATTTTAACTAAACCGAATTTGAGGACCTTAATATTACTGGATTTAAATTGCAAATTGTAACATCATTACTGGACGTGTCAGCATCAGACCCTCTCAAAATAGCTGGGTCTGCTAATAAGGGGAGACTTTACGGTCTTATTTAGCAGTGATATTTAATATGGTCCAAATGTTTGTTATTAACATTACAAAAAACAGAAAATAAGGAACAAACACTATTGCTGCCGAATGCCATAAACACTGAGTTGTACAAATTGTGATTGAGGAAATGAAAAAAGGTTTATACTTTTTAAAAAAAAAAAAAACTTCAAATGGAATAAATTATTCATGAAGCCTTCATTGTGGTGTCTCATTCTATTGACGATACTTCCATCTCTAGTGTGTGCATAAAATGTATTCAAAAGCAGCTGTGCTCCTTACGTGTCTTCGTGTAAATGAGAAGCATCCTAGAACCTAATTCGAGTTCTAATGAAGCAGCGTTCACCTCTGAGTGATATTAATTTTAAACCATATGTATATATACACTCTGTGTGGGCGTGTACATGTAAATACACACAAATATAATCCTTTGAGACTGATGATTTTCCTAAAAATACTCCGTTTGAAAAAGGCAGATGCAAACATCTTGTGTAAGTGCGTGATTCCCGTCGTTTAATTTTTTCTTACAAGACAGAAAGCTTCCATTCTTTTTTTGTACCACTGCATCAGTATGGTGAGGCATGAGGAAAGGGGATGTTTCTGAATTACATTTCATGATTAAAATATCAATTTTACCAGAAGCAATCTTTTTTTGAACCGCAGATTTTTTTGAGATGAATAAATGACAGCCGAAATTCTTTCCTGTCAATGAGGTAGTTGCGATGAATTTTTTTGATTAATGCTTCCTCGAAAAGGTTTGTATTGTTGAATTTGAAAAATATGCAATACACGTTGATGCCTCCTTCCATCGTACACCATTTTAATGGGCAATTTGCACTGCTTCTGATTTACTTCTGCACTTCTACCGCAGTACCATCTTCAGATAAATAAAAATGACGGAACACGATATAAAGCTTCCCCTTTTTGTATTCACTGCTTACACAACCTTTCTGCAATTTTTGCTTTCAGGAAGCTAACCAAATCTATGCGAACCCGGACCAAGTTGCCAAATGTAAATGCTTTAATAGCTATGTATAATACTATTGATTGTTGCACTACCGCAGGGACTGCTTTTATTTTGCTTAAACTTCTATGGAAAGTTGTGCATAATTGGAGTAGTGTGGTGAGTGTTTATTGTGTCTTCAACTAAAAGCAATTTTTCAAATCTGCATGAGATTGCAAAATGAAACCACATAAATCTTACTCTATGTGAAAGACTGAAGATTAAAAATAAAGTTAACAGGTGGCAGACTGCTTTAAAGTGTAATGATCTAATTTGAAATGGACATTTTTCTGGAAGTACTTTGAAAGTGGGACTCATTTTCTGCCTAAGACATTGGAGCCAATGTGCTTGCAGTGATTATTGTGTGAGACTGGTGGGGATGGTGAGTTTTTGAAAGCAAATCTGTGTTATCACTTTGTAGGCGTGATGTTATAGGAGGGTGCAGGACCCAATACCCACAGTTAAATTAATAAATAACAATAAATAACTTACTAAATTATCCTAAATGTTTCTTTTTCTGTACCAGTTCTCATTACGTTTTCAAATTTTAAAAAATGCTTCTTTGGTCAGCGGCCAATCTTCGTGGCCATTTCCCTTAGAATGTTTTCCTCTTTTAATGTTTCCTGATTCTGCATAATTTGACATCTGTGATTCAATTTTTTTTTTCTTTTTTATCAAGTGACAACACTGACCGCTTCGGGCTTCCAAGAAATGCAAGCGAAATGGATTATAATGCTACAGATTATCTGAATAATTTTTGACTGGGGTTTTTTAATTACCCATTAGAAATGTTATTAAATCCATAGGATTACAGCGTGGTAGGCTGAAGAGGAAGGTTGGAACCTGAATGAGTGTTGGGTTGAAAGGGAACGGAGTTAGCTACTAGCACGATATCAAGGATAGGTATGTTTTGTAGCCAAGAATTAAACATTTTGCTCCTTTACCTTCAGAACACTATAAAATTTAGTCAATGCTAATTAAACCTTAAATGAATGAAATTCCTAAATACATTTTATGTTTTGCTCTCTGACATCCCTTTACAAAACATACATATGGCAACAACTGTCAGAAATATCCTGCCTTACATCGTACGCCTTTTGTTCATTTGAAAGAAATGTGAATTTATAAGCAATTTTCAGGCTTCTGGGTTATTTTTCTACCTCTAAACCTAAAATTCATGGATCTGTGGACAAAACTTACAATGACTAAAAGTCTCATTTAGGGAAGTAAATTCGCTTATGGCTGCTTTGTTGGTTTAAAATGGGTAACTGGGATTTTAGCCTCTTCCTAGTTCTAAATAAATTTTCTTTTCCTTGTTGCACAACTTGTGAAGTATCTTTTCTTTGAATCAGGCTTCTGAAGAAGCCAATTGATGTGTGAGTTTGAAAGGGACCAAAATGGCTGGCAAGTTTCATGCCAATAAGGATGTAACCAATGTAGAGTTGTTACACTCCTATTTTTATCGTTTGATCTTAGTACCCCATGGGTTAAAGAGATAAAATATTCTATTATCTCCATGGACCTATGTCGTGAAACTATACTAGGAACATTCAGGTCGGAGAGAGGAATAATATGACCACAGATTCTTCTTACTAAGGTATTAGGACTGTTTTTTCCTTCAGGTTTGGGATCTTTTTCAGGTGGAACAAATAATTTGACAGGTTGGGGCCTCCAGTTTAAGCCACTCCTGGTTACCAAATGGGCAAATGTTTTCTTTTTAAAGGTTCCAACCTATTAAACTAATAGGCTGCTTCGATTACTTAAGTGAAATGTGGAAAACACCATTAATCAAGATGCCTATTGGAAGGACTTCAGGAAGTTTTGTAAGTGAGAATCAATACACTAAAATCCCTTCTCCCAAGAAATCTTCCCTGACTAAATCCTCATTTCTCCCAATCGCCCACCCTTCCATGTCACCTTGACACTTGGATCTGAATCGCCCCAAGCATGATCTTCATCCCATTTTTAGCCACACGTATCAGATTTTCCCTGTCTGTATTTAAGTATTCATCACCCCTTGTAGCTTGTGAGCTCTTCACTTGGTATAGTGCTCTGTACATAGTAAGCCCTCAATAAATACCACTGTTTTACTGAATCAAATGATGTTTTTGTAACATCAGTGCAGTCCCAGATCTTTCACAAGCGTCTCACGGCGTAGTTACGGTACCAGACCGTTTGCCGGGGCCAAGGCCGATTGTTTGAGAGGGAGGTTGTAGTAGTAAATTAAACAACCCTCAAGGCCAAGCCAACATTTGCAGAGAGAGCCCAATCTCAGTTCGCGGGACTAAGCAATTTTGAACTTTGAATCTTTTAAAGGTCATATGGGCCACAGAGTACAGTCTGAATAGACTCTGGCTCTATACATTGGCTCCGTAAATCTAAACATCTAAAATATAAATGTCACTAATGTCTGCCCTGGCATTTATCAATGAGAAGCAGCATGGTGTAATGAGTAGAGCCTGGGCCTTGGAATCAGAAGGTCATGGGTTCTAAGTCCTGTTCTGCCACGTGGCTGCTGTGACACCTTGGGCAAGTCACTTCTCTTTGCCTCAGTTACCCCGTCTGTAAAATGGAGATGGAGACTGAGCCCCACGTGGGACAGGGACTGATGTGCTTCTACCCACTCTAGCACTTAGTAGAGTGCCTGGCACAAATACCATAATTATTACTATTATTACCAAATGCAGCCATTAAAAATATGGTACCCATTTGTGGATTTCTATGTAGCCACCATGTCTACTGTTGCCGCCTCTGTCACTTTAAGTATGATGGCTTGGTTTATAGCCATTGTCCATAAAGGTAAATAGCCTCCCCTTTAAAAAGATAAACTGAGAGGGAGAATGTGGTGGACGGGCATAGAGACCCAACTTTCATCACTACAACCCGAGCTACCGTGGCATCAGCATGCTGACTCTGATCATGGCTCAGTGGTAAGAGCAGGGACTTCGGAGTCAGAGGTCACGGGTTCAAATTCCGGCTCTGCCAGTTGTCAGCTGTGTGACTTTGGGCAAGTCACTTCACTTCTCTGGGCCTCAGTTACCTCATCTGTAAAATGGGGATTAAGACCGTGAGCCCCCCGCGGGACAACGGGATCACCTTGTATCTACCCCAGCGCTTAGAACAGTGCTTTGCACATAGTAAGCGCTTAATAAATGCCATTATTATTATTATTATTATTATTATTATTATTCGCAACATTTTTACTTTTCCAAACCCTAGTCCTCTGCCTCAATTCTGCCATCCTGGGGGTCTTCAGAACAGACCCCCCCCCCTCACCCTTACCGGGCAGCAGGATAAGAGCAGCATGGACCTCCCGGGATTCTCTTCCAATAAGCTGCCAGTGATTTGTATTCCTGGCAAATGAATAATGAGGTGTAGAGAAATGCAAGTTGATAGATAAAACTCAGTCCCGAAGTACTAAATTTATATATTTCAATTATACAAATTACATAAATAAGTTTATATAATTTATATACTTTCATATTTGCCCCAAATTTATCAAATAACTATCCTCCACTCCCAAGAGATAGTCACTGGGATTTCAAAGAGTGAGACCCCGGCCAAAGGAAAAAATGTGTTAAAATGTCTGTGATTGAGATTACCTGTTCCTTGAGGGGAAAAAAAAAACTGTTGCTATCTTGTAAAACAGAAAATAAATGGTTTCTATTAACACATTTTGGGATATCAGCTTAACAGGTGGTAAGGTTATGCTCCTGAAAAATATCGTTCTTGTAAAATCAATCCCATGAAAGGTATTTCTAGACTCAATTATTGGACCCCAAGTTTCCACTTAGATCAATTATACAAATTAAATAAGTTTATATAATTTATATACTTTCATTTTTGCCCCAAATTTATCAAATAACTATCCTCCACTCCCAAGAGATAGTCACTGGGATTTCAAAGAGCGAGGCCCCGGCCAAAGGAAAAATGTGTTAAAATGTCTGTGATTGAGATTACCCATTCCTTGAGGGGGGGAAAAAAAACCTGTTGCTATCTTGTAAAACAGTCAGAAAATAAATGGTTTCTATTAACACATTTTGGGATATCAGCTTAACAGGTGGTAAGGTTATGCTCCTGAAAAATATCGTTCTTGTAAAATCAATCCCATGAAAGGTATTTCTAGACTCAGTTATTGGACCCCAATGAATTGCTTTACTTTGTGTCCATTGCAAAAGTGTAAATGCTGTCAATTTTGCACGGTGCTAATGCTTTCTTTTTTTTCTCATGTTTTGTACAAATGGTAATGCCTTTACCCAACACTGGTTAGATACAGGATGCATTTCTTATTTTCTTTCCTTTTCTTCCCCTTCCTTCCTCTCCCCTCATCCCCCTCTCCATCCCCCCATCTTACCTCCTTCCCTTCCCCACAGCACCTGTATATATGTATATATGTTTGTACATATTTATTACTCTATTTATTTATTTATTTATTTTACTTGTACATATCTATTCTATTTACTTTATTTTGTTAGTATGTTTGGTTTTGTTCTCTGTCTCCCCCTTTTAGACTGTGAGCCCACTGTTGGGTAGGGACTGTCTCTATGTGTTGCCAATTTGTACTTCCCAAGCGCTTAGTACAGTGCTCTGCACATAGTAAGCGCTCAATAAATACGATTGATGATCTGTTCTCCCTTTCTGTGTTTTGCCCTGGTGGTCTCACTCTGCCGCACCTCCAGTCTCCGGTACACCCGCCTCTCTCTTCCTTGTTAAATATTTTTGTCTCAGTCATTATATTTAAGGCCACATCTGTGCCAGTTTGTGGTAGTTCTGTCAATCGATATTATTTCATTCAATTATTCATTCAATTCATTCATTTATTGAGCACTTACAGTGTACAGAGCACTATACTAAGCAATAAATGGGCACGTTCCCTGCCCACAACGAGCTTACAGTCTTTTCTGAGTGCCTACTGTGTGCACAGCACTCTACTAAGATTTTTGGATTGTATACAATCGTTATTTATTGAGTGCTTCCTGTGTGCTGAGCACTGTACTGAGCACTTGGGAGCGAAATGAGAGGCTCAGGGCTCCAGTGACTCCACTCTTAGGCCCCAGCACTTAGTATAGCATCTGGCACATCGTAAGCGCTGAAAAAAAAATATTTAATTATTTATTAATTAAATGCCCCACCCCCAAATGATGAGAAAACTCTGCCAGTAGTAGGGAAGCAGCGGGGCTCAGTGGAAAGAGCCTAGGCTTTGGAGTCAGAGGTCACGGGTTCAAATCCCAGCTCTGCCAATTCTATTTATTTTATTTTGTTAGTATGTTTGGTTTTGTCCTCTGTCTCCCCCTTTTAGACTGTGAGCCCACTGTTGGGTAGGGACTGTCTCTAGATGTTGCCAATTTGTACTTCCCAAGCACTTAGTCCAGTGCTCTGCACATAGTAAGCGCTCAATAAATACGATTGATGATGATGATGATTACTCTATTTATTTACTTATTTTACTTGTACATACCTATTCCATTTATTTTATTTTGTTAGTATGTTTGGTTTTGTTCTCTGTCTCCCCCTTTTAGACTGTGAGCCCACTGTTGGGTAGGGACTGTCTCTAGATGTTGCCAATTTGTACTTCCCAAGCGCTTAGTACAGTGCTCTGCACATAGTAAGCGCTCAATAAATACGATTGATGATGATGATGATGTATTTACTTATTTATTTATTTGTTTATTTAGTTATTTAGTTATTTAGTTAGTATGTTTAGTTTTGTTCGTATGTTTGGTTTTGTTCTCTGTCTCCCCCATTTAGACTGTGAGCCCACTGTTGGGTAGGGACCGTCTCTCGATGTGGCCAACTTGGACTTCCCAAGCGCTTAGTCCAGTGCTCTGCACACAGTAAGCGCTCAATAAATACGATTGAACGAATGAATGAATAATTAGTACACTTCGTACGCTGTAAGCGCTTCATAAATGTCATTATTATTATCGTAATATTATTATTTTTAGACTGAGCCCACTGTTGGGTAGGGACTGTCTCTATAGGTTGCCAACTTGTACTTCCCAAGCGCTTAGTACAGTGCTCTGCACACAGTAAGCGCTCAATAAATACGATTGATGATGATGATGATAAATAATAGTAATGGTATTTATTAAGCACTTACTATGTGCAAAGCACTGTTCTAAGCGCTGAGGGGGTTCCAAGGTGATCAGGTGGTCCCACAGGGGGCTCACAGTCTTCATCCCCATTTTACAGATGAGGTAACTGAGGCCCAGAGAAGTTAAGTGACTTGCCCAAAGTCCCCCAGCTGACAATTGGCGGAGCCGGGATTTGAACCCATGACCTCTGACTCCAAAGCCTGCGCTCTTTTCCACTGAGCCACGCTGCTTCTCAATAAACGTCATTATAATGAATGTCATTATTATTATAGTAATATTATTATTTTTAGACTGTGAGTCCACTGTTGGGTAGGGACTGTCTCTCTATGTTGCCAACTTGTACTTCCCAGGCGCTTAGCATGGTGCTCTGCGCACAGTAAGCGCTCAATAAATACGATTGATGATGATAAATGTCATTATTATTATCGTAATATTATTTTTAGACTGTGAGCCCACTGTTGGGTAGGGACTGTCTCTCTACGTTGCCAACTTGGACTTCCCAAGCGCTTAGTACAGTGCTGTGCACACAGTAAGCGCTCAATAAATATGATTGATGATAAATGTCATTATTATTATCGTAATATTATTATTTTTAGACAGTGAGCCCACTGTTGGGTAGGGACTGTCTCTCTGTGTTGCCAACTTGTACTTCCCAAGCGCTTAGTACAGTGCTCTGCACACAGTAAGTGCTCAATAAATACGATTGATGATGATGATGATAAATGTCATCATTATTATCATAATATTATTATTTTTAGACTGTGAGCCCACTGTTGGGTAGGGACTGTATCTCTGTGTTGCTAACTTGTACTTCCCAAGCGCTTAGTACAGTGCTCTGCACACAGTAAGCGCTCAATAAATACGATTGATGATGGTGATGATAAATGTCCTCATTATTATCGTAATATTATCATTTTTAGACTGTGAGCCCACTGTTGGGTAGGGACTGTCTCTCTGTGTTGCCAACTTGGACTTCCCAAGCGCTTAGCACAGTGCTCTGCACACAGTGAGCGCTCAATAAATACGATTGATGATGATAAATGTCATTATTATTATCGTAATACTATTATTTTTAGACTGTGAGCCCACTGTTGGGTAGGGACTGTCTCTCCAGGTTGCCAACTTGTACTTCCCAGGCGCTTAGTAGAGTGCTCTGCACACAGTAAGCGCTCAATAAAGACGACTGATGATGATGATGATCATCAGGAGGCCTTCCCAGACTGAGCCCCTTCCTTCCTCTCCCCCTCGTCCCCCTCTCCATCCCCCCATCTTACCTCCTTCCCTTCCCCACAACACCTGTATATATGGATGTATGTTTGTACATATTTATTACTCTATTTACTTATTTTACTTGTACATATCTATTCTATTTATTTTATTTTGTTAGTATGTTTGGTTTTGTTCTCTGTCTCCCCCTTTTAGACTGTGAGCCCACTGCTGGGTAGGGACTGTCTCTATATGTTACCAACTTGTACTTCCCAAGCGCTTAGTCCAGTGCTCTGCACATAGTAAGCGCTCAATAAATACGATTGATGATGATAAATCTCATTATTATTATCGTAATACTATTATTTTTAGACTGTGAGCCCACTGTTGGGTAGGGACTGTCTCTCTATGTTGCCAACTTGGACTTCCCAAGCGCTTAGTAGAGTGCTCTGCACACAGTAAGAGCTCAATAAATACGATTGATGATGATGATAAATGTCATTATTATTATCGCAATATTATTATTTTTAGACTGTGAGCCCACTGTTGGGTAGGCACTGTCTCTCTAGGTTGCCAACTTGGACTTCCCAGGCGCTTATTACAGTGCTCTGCACACAGTAAGCGCTCAATAAATATCATCATCAATCGTATTTATTGAGCGCTTACTATGTGCAGGGCACTGTACTAAGCGCTTAAATAAATATGATGATGATGATTACCCATCCCTCCTTCCCTCAGCCGAGGGACAGGCCTCAGCTGAAGCCCCGCCCCCTCGGGGAGGAGGTGCGCGCGCACAGAGCGCTGGCGCGCATGCGCCCCACGGCTCCTCCCCCCTCCCCTCCCCAACCTCACACACAAGTACGGTGGCCGAACGGAGCCAGTAGCCGCGGATGAATGAAGGTGCGGAGCTCGACCCATCCCGGCCCATCCCAATCCATCCTGGCCCATCCAGGCCCATCCTGGCCCATCCCGGCCTATCCCGGCCCATCCCGGCCTTCCCGTTCCCGGCGCGTTTGGTTTGGGGCTCCCGGAGTCCGGGACGGGATCCGGGGCCGCGGGATGAGGGAGCGGCCCATCGGTTCCCATCGCCGCCGCCTTCTCGGAGGCCGAGACCTCCATTCATTCATCCATCCATTCAATCCTATTTATTGAGCGCTTACCGGGTGCCCAGCACTGTACTAAGCGCTTGGGAAGTACAAGCTGGCAACAGCGGGCTCCCAGTCTAGTATTATTACTCTATTTATTTTATTTTGTTAGTATGTTTGGTTTTGTCTCCCCCTTTTAGACTGTGAGCCCACTGTTGGGTAGGGACTGTCTCTCTGTGTTGCCAACTTGGACTTTAAAATGGGGATTAAGACTGTGACAATTTATTGTATTCCCCCCCGCAGCGCTTAGAACAGTGCTCTGCACACAGTAAGCGCCCAATAAATACGAGTGATTGATTGCTAGAAGTCCCACCAACAGCGGGCCTCCAGTGCCTTTAATTCTGTTTTTTCTTTTGACACCTGTCTACATGCTTTGTAGTGTTGTCTGTCTTCTCCTGATAATAATGGTATTTGTTAAGTGCTTACTATAATAATAATAATAATAATGATGGCATTTGTTGAGCGCTTACTATGTGCAAAGCACTGTTCTAAGCTCTTCCCCACAGCACCTGTATATATGTGTATATTTATTACTCTATTCATTTATTTATTTTACTTGTACCTACCTATTCTATTTATTTTATTTTGTTAGTATGTTTGGTTTTGTCTCCCCCTGTTAGACTGTGAGCCCGCTGTTGGGTAGGGACTGTCTCTCTATGTTGCCAACTTGGACTTTAAAATGGGGATTGACTGACAATTTATTGTATTCCCCCCCGCAGCGCTTAGAACAGTGCTCTGCACACAGTAAGCGCCCAATAAATACGAGTGATTGATTGCTAGAAGTCCCACCAACAGCGGGCCTCCAGTGCCTTTAATTCTGTTTCTTCTTTTGACACCTGTCTACATGCTTTGTTGTGTTGTCTGTCTCCTCCTTCTAATAATAATGGTATTTGTTAAGTGCTTTGGTATTTAAGTGCTTACTATAATAATAATAATAACGACGGCATTTGTTGAGCGCTTACTATGTGCAAAGCACTGTTCTAAGCCCTTCCCCACAGCACCTGTATATATGTATATATGTTTGTACATATTTATTACTCCATTTATTTATTTATTTTACTAGTACCTACCTATTCTATTTATTTTATTTTGTTAGTATGTTTGGTTTTGTTCTGTCTCCCCCTTCTAGACTGTGAGCCCACTGCTGGGTAGGGACAGTCTCTATATGTTGCCAGCTTGTACTTCCCAAGCGCTTAGTACAGTGCTCTGCATACAGTAAGCGCTCAATAAATAGGAGTGATTGATTGATAGAAGTCCCGCCAGCAGCGGGCCTCAGTGCCTTTAATTCTGTTTTTTCTTTTGACACCTGTCTACATGCTTTGTAGTGTTGTCTGTCTTCTCCTAATAATAATGGTATTTGTTAAGTGCTTACTATAATAATAATAATAATAATAATGATGGCATTTGTTGAGCGCTTACTATGTGCAAAGCACTGTTCTAAGCTCTTCCCCACAGCACCTGTATATATGTGTATATTTATTACTCTATTCATTTATTTATTTATTTTACTTGTACCTACCTATTCTATTTATTTTATTTTGTTAGTATGTTTGGTTTTGTCTCCCCCTTTTAGACTGTGAGCCCGCTGTTGGGTAGGGACTGTCTCTCTATGTTGCCAACTTGGACATTAAAGTGGGGATTAAGACTGTGACAACTTATTGTATTCCCCCCCCCCGCAGCGCTTAGAACAGTGCTCTGCACACAGTAAGCGCTCAATAAATAGGAGTGATTGACTGATAGAAGTCCCACCAACAGCGGGCCTCAGTGCCTTTAATTCTGTTTCTTCTTTTGACACCTGTCTACATGCTTTGTAGTGTTGTCTGTCTTCTCCTTCTAATAATAATGGTATTTGTTAAGTGCTTACTCTAATAATAATAATAATAATGATGGCATTTGTTGAGCGCTTACTATGTACAAAGCACCGTTCTAAGCCCTTCCCCACAGCACCTGTATATATGTGCATATTTATTACTCTATTCATTTATTTATTTTACTTGTATATATCCATTCTATTTATTTTATTTTGTTAGTATGTTTGGTTTTGCTCTCCATCTCCCCCTTTTAGACTGTGAGCCCGCTGTTGGGTAGGGACTGTCTCTCTGTGTTGCCAGCTTGTACTTTAAAATGGGGATTAAGACTGTGACAACTTGATCCCATTGTATTCCCCCCCGCAGCGCTTAGAACAGTGCTCTGCACACAATAAGCGCTCAGTAAATACGAGTGATTGATAGAAGTCCCGTCAGCAGCGGGCCTCCGTGCCTTTAATTCCGTTTTTTCTTTTGGCACCTGTCTACATGCTTTGTAGTGTTGTCTGTTTTCTCCTTCTAATAATAATGGCATTTGTTAAGTGCTTACTATAATAATAATAATAATAATAATGGCATTTGTTGAGCACTTACTATGTGCAAAGCACTGTTCTAAGCCCTTCCCCACAGCACCTGTATATATGTGCATATTTATTACTCTATTATTTATTTATTTTACTTGTATATATCTATTCTATTTATTTTATTTTGTTAGTATGTTTGGTTTTGCTCTCCATCTCCCCCTTTTAGACTGTGAGCCCACTGTTGGGTAGGGACTGTCTCTCTATGTTGCCAACTTGGACTTTAAAATGGGGATTAAGACTGTGACAACTTGATCCCATTGTATTCCCCCCCCCCCCCCGCAGCGCTTAGAACAGTGCTCTGCACACAGTAAGCGCTCAATAAATACGAGTGATTGATTGATAGAAGTCCCGCCAGCAGCGGGCCTCAGTGCTTTTAATTCCGTTTCTTCTTTCGACACCTGTCTACATGCTTTGTAGTGTTGTCTGTCTTCTCCTTCTAATAATAATGGTATTTGTTAAGTGCTTACTATAATAATACTAATAATGATGGCATTTGTTGAGCACTTACTATGTGCAAAGCACTGTTCTAAGCTCTTCCCCACAGCACCTGTATATATGTGTATATTTATTACTCTATTCATTTATTTATTTATTTTACCTGTACCTACCTATTCTATTTATTTTGTTAGTATGTTTGGTTTTGTCTCCCCCTTTTAGACTGTGAGCCCACTGTTGGGTAGAGACTGTCTCTGTGTTGCCAACTTGGACTTTAAAATGGGGATTAAGACTGTGACAACTTGATCCCCCGCAGCGCTTAAAACAGTGCTCTGCACACAGTAAGCGCTCAATAAATAGGAGTGATTGATTGATAGAAGTCCCGCCAGCAGCGGGCCTCAGTGCCTTTAATTCTGTTTTTTCTTTTGACACCTGGCTACATGCTTTGTAGTGTTGTCTGTCTCCTCCTTCTAATAATAATGGTATTTGTTAAGTGCTTACTAGAATAATAATAACGACGGCATTTGTTGAGCGCTTACTATGTGCAAAGCACTGTTCTAAGCCCTTCCTCACAGCACCTGTATATATGTATATATGTTTGTGCATATTCATTACTCTATTCATTTATTTATTTATTTTACTTGTACCTATCTATTCTATTTATTTTATTTTGTTAATATATTTGGTTTTGTTCTCCGTCTACCCCTTTTAGACTGTGAGCCCACTGTTGGGTAGGGACTGTCTCTCTGTGTTGCCAGCTTGTCCTTTAAAATGGGGATTAAGACTGTGACAACTTGATCCCATTGTATTCCCCCCGGCAGCACTTAGAACAGTGCTCTGCACACAGTAAGCGCTCAATAAATACAATTGATTGATTGATAGAAGTCCCGCCAGCAGCAGGCCTCAGTGCCTTTAATTCTGTTTCTTTTTTGACACCTGTCTACATGCTTTGTAGGGTTGTCTGTCTTTTCATTCTAATAATAATGGTATTTGTTAAGTGCTTACTATAATAATAATAACGACGGCATTTGTTGAGCGCTTACTGTGTGCAAAGCACTGTTCTAAGCCCTTCCCCACAGCACCTGTATATATGTTTGTACATATCTATTACTCTATTTATTTTACTTGTGTATATCTATTCTATTTATTTTATTTTGTTAGTATGTTTGGTTTTGCTCTCCATCACCCCCTTTTAGACTGTGAGCCCGCTGTTGGGTAGGGACTGTCTCTCTGTGTTGCCAGCTTGTACTTTAAAGTGGGGATTAAGACGGTGACAACTTGATCCCATTGTATTCCCCCCCCACAGCGCTTAGAACAGAGCTTTGCACACAGTAAGCGCTCAATAAATACGAGTGATTGATTGATAGAAGTCCTGCCAGCAGCGGGCCTCAGTGCCTTTAATTCAGTTTCTTCTTTTGACACCTGTCTACATGCTTTGTAGTGTTGTCTGTCTCCTCCTTCTAATAATAATGGTATTTGTTAAGTGCTTACTATAATAATAACAATAACGACGGCATTTGTTGAGCGCTTACTATGTGCAAAGCACTGTTGTAAGCCCTTCCCCACAGCACCTGTATATATGTATATATGTTTGTGCATATTTATTACTCCATTTATTTATTTATTTTACTTGTATATATCTATTCTATTTATTTTATTTTGTTAGTGTGTTTGGTTTTGTTCTCTGTCTCCCCCTTTTAGACTGTGAGCCCACTGTTGGGTAGGGACTGTCTCTCTGTGTTGCCAGCTTGTACTTTAAAATGGGGATTAAGACTGTGACAGTGTGATCCCATTGTATTCCCCCGCCCGCAGCGCTTAGTACAGTGCTCTGCACACAGTAAGCGCTCAATAAATACGATTGATTGATAGAAGTCCCGCCAGCAGCGGGCCTCAGTGCCTTTAATTCTGTTTCTTCTTTCGACACCTGTCTACATGCTTTGTTGTGTATGTCTCCTCCTTCTAATAATAATGGTATTTGTTAAGTGCTTACTATAATAATAATTATTATTATTCTATTTATTTATTTATTTATTTTACTTGTACCTATCTATTCTATTTATTTTATTTTGTTAGTATGTTTGGTTTTGTTCTCTGTCTCCCCCTTTTAGACTGTGAGCCCACTGCTGGGTAGGGACTGTCTCTCTATGTTGCCAGTTTGTACTTCCCAACTGCTTAGTACAGTGCTCTGCACACAGTAAGCGCTCAGTAAATACGATTGATTGATTGCTTAGAAGTCCCGCCAGCAGCGGGCCTCAGTGCCTTTAATTCTATTTCTTCTTTTGACACCTGTCAACATGCTTTGTTATGTTGTCTGTCTCCTCCTTCTAATAATAATGGTATTTAAGTGCTTACTGTAATAATAATACCGACGGCATTTGTTCAGCGCTTACTACGCGCAAGGCACTGTTCTAAGCCCTTCCCCACAGCACCTGTATATATGTATATATGTTTGTACATATTTATTACTCTATTCATTTATTTATTTATTTTACTTGTACCTATCTATTCTATTTTATTTTGTTAGTATGTTTGGTTTTGTTCTCCGTCTCCCCCTTTTAGACTGTGAGCCCACTGTTGGGTAGGGACTGTCTCTCTATGTTGCCAACTTGTACTTCCCAAGCGCTTAGTACAGTGCTCTGCACACAGTAAGCGCTCAATAAATGTGATTGATTGATTGAATAGTAATGACGGCATGTGTTAAGCGCTTACTATGTGCAAAACACTGTTCTTAGTGCTGTGGGGGGGAATACAACGGGATCAAGTTGTCCCACGTAGGGCTCACAGTCTTAATCCCCATTTTACAGATGAGGTAACTGAGGCTCAGAGAAGTGAAGTGACTTGCCCAAAGTCACACAGCTGATAAATGGTGGAACTGGGATTAGTACCCACAACTGCTGATTCCCAAGCCTGGGCTCTTTCTGCTAAACCACCGTCTCCCACCTGACTCCACCTATCTGGTCCGCCTTATGGGCAGGGAATGGGATGTTATAGTGTACTCTCCCAAGCGCTTAGTACAGTCCTATGCACATAGTAAGCACTCAATAAATACGATTAATAATAATAATAATAATAATAATAAGGATTGTCTCTATCGGTTGCCGAATTGTACTTTCCAAGCGCTTAGTTCAGTGCGCTCACACAGTAAGCGCTCAATTTAATTGAATGAATTAATAATAATAACAATTAAAATATTTGAACAGCCTCCCTAATGTTTGAACAACCAGATACTGAGTGACATCAGCTCCCTGTAGATTTAGCCAACACCCCATTTGGGGCAACAACAAAACCATAACTTATTTTGCTTCCCTTCATTTGTTTCAGGCTGCCCCTATGAGCCGGCTTTTTTCACCTCACTACTCTAGGAGCACATAACTGTATATTTTCATTCGGTTATACAATGGGTATTTGGCCAGTATGTGTAATCCCCAGTTTCAGGGAGGAATAGAAATGCACAGAGTAACTGATCTGCCCAAAGCCACTCAACAAATCAGCGGAAGAGTTAAATTTGAACTCCACCAGCCCCAGTTTGGGCTCCTCTTGTTTCAATTTGTTGTCTCAGAGCTCCGAGACCAGTGGGATGTGGAATTCTTCTTTCAAGTGGGAAGGCTAACGTCTTGTGCTCTTGCTCATGTTTGTTTTTCATTAGGATAAATGGTGATCATGACCGAATGTTCAAGCCTTCAGTTTGTCAGTCCTTTCGCCTTCGAGGCAATGCAAAAGGTGGATGTTGTGCGCCTGGCATCGTTAAGTGATCCCGAATTAAGACTTCTGCTGCCGTGTTTGGTGCGGATGGCCCTCTGTGCCCCAGCTGACCAGAGCCAAAGCTGGGCCCAGGATAAGAAACTTATTCTCCGACTCCTTTCTGGCGTGGAAGCAGTTAACTCCATTGTTGCATTACTGTCCGTGGATTTTCATGCATTAGAGCAAGATGCTAACAAAGAGCAACAGCTTAGGTAAAGGTGTTTTCACGGTGATAATTCGGAATTGGGGATTTTTCTGGATGTGCCCATAGTGATGGCATTTATTAAGCTCTTACTATGTGCAAAGCACTGTTCGAAGCGCCGGGGAGGCTGCAAGGTGATGAGGTTGTCCCACGCGGGGCTCACAGTCTTAATCCCCATTTTACAGATGAGGTAACTGAAGCACAGAGAAGGTAAGTGACTTGCCCAAAGTCACACAGCTGACAATTAATAATAATAATAATAATGATGGTATTTGTTAAGCGCTTACTATGCGCAAAGCACTGTTCTAAGCGCCAGGGGATACAAGGTGATCAGGGTGTCCCACGTGGGGCTCACACTCTTAATCCCCATTTTACAGATGAGGTAACTGAGGCACAGAGAAGTTAAGTGGCTTGCCCAAGGTCACACAGCTGACAATTGGCAGAGCCGGGATTCAAATCCATGACCTCTGACTCCAAAGCCCGTGCTGTTTCCACTGAGCCACGCTACTTCTCACATGGGAAGGATTTTTTTTAGGCCTCTGGGATTTTCCAGAATTTTCCAGATTTTCCAGATTACTTATTTAGCTCCCTTCTATTGGATGTATTCCAGACCCAGGGTTTGTCAAATACACCACTTTGCCGATGCAAAATTATCGGCTCTTGGAGCCAATACTCTAGCCTGGAAAAAAAATCTCAGAATTAGCAAAGACAACTTAGCTTTTTCTTAAATTCCGTCATTGATTCTGGTCAAAACTATTAACGTTTTTCCCCTAGCTATAGTTTCCGTGATTCTACTGCCTCCTTTACGTGATTTTTCCACTTCCATTTACCAACAGGCATAAACTTGGAGGAGGCAGTGGAGAGAGCATCCTGGTGTCACAGCTTCAGCATGGACTGACATTGGAATTTGAACACAGTGATTCACCTCGTCGATTGCGTCTTGTGCTTAGTGAACTCCTAGCAATTATGAACAAGGTGATTTTTCTCCCTCTTCATTTCTTTAGATATAAATGTGAATTCTGTGTCTGAAATTTCAAGTCTGTTAGTGTTAGAACTAGGCTGGCAATCCACCTTAATTACGCCGGTTATCTTCCAGTCTGTCAGTTCTTTATCTTTAAGACTGACCGTGCATATCAGAATGGCATTAATAGCCTCTCCTCTTCTTCCTGAAGCATTCCTAACCTGCTCCG
Source organism: Tachyglossus aculeatus (assembly GCF_015852505.1). Taxonomy (NCBI): domain Eukaryota; kingdom Metazoa; phylum Chordata; class Mammalia; order Monotremata; family Tachyglossidae; genus Tachyglossus; species Tachyglossus aculeatus. The sequence goes on along the minus strand of NC_052082.1, from coordinate 45,060,717 downwards.
CTTCAGAGATTATTAGTAGGATTTATTGATCCTGTAGGAAAAGATTGACCAATGTTCTTTAGTGAGTTTTACCACTATTTGGGTGCCTACAAAATATACTGAAAACATTTTCCTTTAAGCTCAGACTAGGAAATCAGGTAAGATCCCTGATTATTAGCAGAAAAGTTTATGGACTATTAAAACAATGCCAGTCAGCTCCCTATGTTTTATGTAATGTTTTTGGTTGGAGAAGTCAGAATCAGTTAATGGATAAGTACTGAAGATTATTTTCCAAATTTTTTTCCCATGTTTTCCCATTGGAAGTGTTTGTAATATAGATTTCTTCTAAAGAAACCCATGTGTAACTTGTGTGGTTTTAATTAGGCCACCTTACCACATTACCATTCTGGGTAATCAGTTTCAGTCAAGGACTTTCAAACATTGTATCAATTTTTGTGAAAATCCTTTGGAAATAGGATGTCTCTGTCATGTTATTTTAAGATTATTTATGAAGCTCTCAGTCAGTGATATTTAAGTGCTTGTGAGAAGGGGGAAAAATGAGAATATAATAAATTAAGCAGTACCAATATGTCGGGGTGAAATAGCTAACCGCTCTGGACCCTCAGTCTCTTTTACTGACCCTTTGCTTCCCGGCTCTTAATTGTGGTTCTCCATCAAGATTCGGGAATGGGTGACCTTCTCTTCTCGTTCTTTACTCCTTTTGAGGAGCACTTCTGCTTTCACGGCGTCAACTACTGCTCTATGCCGATAAATCTTGAATCTACCTCACTAGCCCCGATGTCTTCCCTTCACTGCAGTCTCCTGCCTCCAGGACATCTGTACATGGAAGACCTGCCAGCCCCTCAATCGTAACATGTCCAAAATTGAACTCCTCAGCTTCCCTCCCAAGTCCTTTCCTTCATCTAATCGTCCCGTCATAATCCAGAATACGGCAGGCTCTTTGCCTTCAAGCTGTTGCCTTGGCACTATGTTTAACTCCTCCTCTCTTTCAACCTTCATATTCAGTCTAGCACCAAATCATGTCAGTTTTTCTTCCACAGTATCTCCAAGATCTGCCTTTTCTTCTCCATCCAAATGGCCACCAAGCTGGTGTGGGCTTGTGTTCTATCCTGGCTTGACTACTGCATCAGCCTCCTCACTGGTCTCTCTGCCTCCTGTCTTGCTTTGCCCCAGACTCTATTTCATTCTGATCTTCGGATTATTTTCATTACTACTACTACTAATTGTGGCATCTGTTAAGCTCTGCTTTGTGCCAAGCACTGTTTTAAGGGCTGGGGAAGATAGAAGATAATCAAGTCAAACATGGTCCCTTGTCCCACATGGTGCTAACAGTTTAAGGGGAAGGGAGAATAAATATTGAGTCCCCATTTTGCAGATGAGATTGCTGAGGCGCAGAGAAGTTAAGTGACTTACCCAAGGTCATGCAACAGATATATGGCAGAGCCGGAATTAGAATCCAGGTCTTCTGACTTCCAGGCTCTTTCCACTAGGCCAAACTGACCCTCTCCCTTCTTGGAAGTGCACCTGGAGAGTTTCCAGTACTCTACCAGTCTCAGCTACTGGAGGGAGAGTCAAGCAGAGGCATACCCATTACATTCTAGCTAGCAGAGGCTAGCAAGTGGAAAGCTACAAGTCAAAACTCACCTGTGCTGGGCAGCGGCAGCAGCACAGGAGAGAGTCGAGGATGGAGACTCAAGTTTACTGCGCGGAAGAAGGCAATGGTAAACCACTTCTGTATTTTTGCCAAGAAAACTCAGCGTGTACACTACCAGAACAGTTGCAGATGGAGGTGGGATATTCTGGGAGAAATACATTCATGTGGAGTCGCTATGGGTCAGAATCAATCAGTCAATCGTATTTATTGAGCGCCTACTGTGTGCAGAGCACTGTACTAAGCGCTTGGGAAGTACAAGAATAATGAATCAGCAATAACAAACACACAAATATCCTCCTGAAAAAGGTCAAGAGAAGAATAGGCCCCGCTGGGCCCTGCCTTTCTAGTCATAAATGACTAGAAAGCATAAGACAAGACACTGCTCTCCTAGATTGTGTTATTCTGTATCCATCATTCTGTATCCCTCTCTTCGTTCGTCTAAAACGTCCAATGGTTATCCATACTTGTATGTATCGAGCCAAAACGCCTCACCGACTTTGGGGCATTCAGTCAACTCTCTTCTCCCACTATCAGTCAACCAATCAATGGTATTTATTGAGTGCTTACTATGTGCAGAGCACTGTGCTACACGTAAGGTAGAGTACAATGAAACAGAATTAGCAAACACGTTCCCCGCACATGATGAGAGTAGTCTAGAAGGGAAGACAGACATTAATAGGAATAAATACGTAATTTATAATATATAATTTAAAGATATGTACATAAGGGCTTTGGGGTTGGGGGTGAGGTGAATATCAAATGTCCAAAGGCCACAGATCCAACTGGGTAGAAGACACGGAAGGGAGAGCGAGCCGGGGAAAAGAGGGCTTAATTGGGAAGGCCTCTTGGAGGAGATGAAACCTTAATAATGCAGTAAAGGTGGAGAATGTGGTGGTCTGGTGTATGTGGAGGGGGAAGATGTGGGAAGGGTCAGGGGTGAGATAGGCAAGATGGTTGCACAATCAATCAATCAATCGTACTTATTGAGCGCTTACTGTGTGCAGAGCACTGTACTAAGCGCTTGGGAAGTACAAGTTGGCAACATATAGAGACGGTCCCTACCCAACAGTGGGCTCACAGTCTGGAAGGGGGAGACAGAGAACAAAACAAAACATATTAACAAAATAAAATAAATAGAATAGATATGTACAAGTAAAGTAAAAAAATAGAGTAATAAATACATACAAACATATATACATGATCCATGACCCCTTCAGATTCCCAGGCCCACGCTCTATCCACTATGCCACTCTCAAGAGTGTTCAGGAAACATCTGATGAATAAAAGATCATCCGGTCCCACATGGGGGTCACAGTTTCAGTAGGTGGTAGACCAGGAATTGAATCCCCATTTTTTAGATGAAGGATCTCAGGCATAGAGATTTATTACTCTATTTATTTTACTTGTACCTATCTATTCTATTTTATTTTGTTAGTATGTTTGGTTTTGTTCCCTGTCTCCCCCTTCTAGACTGTGAGCCCACTGTTGGGTAGAGACTGTCTCTATATGTTGCCAATTTGTACTTCCCAAGCGCTTAGTACAGTGCTCTGCCCATAGTAAGCGCTCAATAAATACGATTGATGATAGAGAACTGAACTTTGACTTGTCCACGATCACTAGGCAGACAAGAAGTGGAGTGAGTAAGCTGGCAGTAGAGGAGCGGGAGTATGCGGGCTGGGCTGGAGTAGTAGATCAGTGAGATGAGCTAGGATGGGGCAAGCAGATTGTGTTTTAAAGCCGATGGTAAGGGTTGTCTGATGCAGAGGTGGATGGGTAGCCATAGGAGGTTCTTGAGAAGTGGGGCGACATGGACTGAACATTTTTGTTGATAAATAATCCATGCAGCAGAGTGACGTGTGGGCTGGGGTGTAGAGAGACTACATTACATTCGAGCTCGCAGTCTTGGCTCCTCTCAAATCAATCAATCAATCAATCAATCGTATTTATTGAGCGCTTACTGTGTGCAGAGCACTGTACTAAGCGCTTGGGAAGTACAAGTTGGCAACATATAGAGACAGTCCCTACCCAACAGTGGGCTCACAGTCTAAAAGGGGGAGAACCTACCCCCTTCCTACCTATGTACTGACATTCATGTTGTGCCTATCACCAACCTCTTTTCCCTTGCCTGGCACCCCTGCCCCCCTCAAATCGGACACATCAGACCTCTCTCCATCTTTGGAACACCCCTAAATTCACATCTCTTTCAGGATATCTTCTCTGATGAATTTCTGCTCTCCCCAGGTTTTGTTTTCCAACTGCCACCACAGCACTTGTAAACTCAGAGCCTCCTGGAGCACTTATAAACCTACCGAACACACCCTGCTTCCGAAGTATTACCTCATGTACATATCCCCTTTTCTCTTTACTCCTATCCATAAGTTATTTCCATGTCGGTCGCTCCTGCTAGAACATAAACCCCTGGAAGGTATCAATCAGCGTATCTAATAACTCATTTGCACTCTCCCAAACACTTAGTACAATGCTCTGCATGATAAAGATGTTCAATATGTATTGATTGACTGAAATTTATATATATAGTTATTCTTCGTATTAGAAGGCATCACTGTGGTGAAGTTCATCAGTGAGTTCGTTTGTGGCTGATAAGGCCATTTTGGGATCCCCAGTTCTGGCCACATTATGAATACAAAATCAAGAGAAGCAGTGGAAAGAACACGGGCTTGAGAGTCAGAGGTCATGGGTTCAAATCCCGGCCCCGCCAGTTGTCAGCTGTGTGACTTTAGGCAAGCCACTTCTCTGTGCCTCAGTTACCTCATCTGTAAAATGGGGATTAAGACTGTGAGCCCCACGTGGGACAACCTGATCACCTTATATCCTCCCCAGCGCTTAGAAAAGTGCACATAGCGCTTAACACATGCCATTATTATTATTATTGTCTCTTGTTTGTTATGTATAATCTGTAGTCTGTTCACAAATAGTGATGATGGGGCTAATATTCATAAATGCTAAAGGTAGTTATTGGGCTGAGATGTCTTGGGGAATTTTGAATTAACTGAGAAGTAGAGAAGCAGTGTGGGATAGAGAAGCAGCTAGGCTTACTGGGTTGAACACGGGCCTTGTTGTCAAAATGACCTGGGTTCTAATTCCAGCTCCGCCACTTGTCTGCTGTGTGAGTCTGGGCAAGTCACTTAACTTCTCTCTGCCTCAGTTACTTCATCTGTAAAATGGGGATTAAGAGCCCCAAGTGGGAGTTGGACTCTTTCCAATCTGATTTGCTTGCATCTATGCCAATGCTTAATGCAGTAGTAAATGCTCACCAAATGCCTCCCCCCGCCCAAATCGTAAAAGTCGGTGGGACTTCCAAGCCAGTAGAACAGTATTCATTTGTCTTTGATATGGAAAACTTTCCAGTTGAGTTGTTAGCTGTAATAAAATAGATGACCGGTCATTTTCCAGTTGTGGATAGTTCCCAAATTTAAAAGTTAAATGGTATGTGAAAATGCGTGAATGGAAGTAGATAACAGGTGGAATTTGAATATTGAATGGAATTTATAAAACAATCATTAATGTTTAAAGTTAGGGGTGAATGTGTATTGTGGTGCAATTAAGTACCCCAGAAGTCTCTTATATGAGAACCTATCTCATTTGCTATTATAAAATCGAACTTGAATTTGATCATCTTTTCCTATGCACTGAATGGGTTTCCCCCGAACTTGCCAAGGTTAAAGCCAGCATTTTGTTGGCAAGATGCTCATGGTTTAGTGGATAGAGCGCAGGCCCGGGAGTCAGAAGTTCATAGGTTCATAGAAGTTCATCCCTGCTGTACCAATTATCTGCTCCGTGGCCTTGGGCAAGTCACATCACTTCTCTGGGCCTCATCTATCTCATTTGTAAAATGGGGATTGAGACTGTGAGCCCTTTGTGGGACAGGTACTGTGTCCAACCCAATTTGCTTGTATCCACCCCAGCACTTAGTAGAGTGCCTGGCACATAGTAAGCGATTAACAAATGCTATTCTTATAATAACTAAATTATTACTAATCAATCAATCAATCATATTTATTGAGCGCTTACTGTGTGCAGAGCACGGTACTAAGTGCTTAATGTTAATGTTAGTATTAGTATTAATGTTAATACTTAGTATTAATGTTAATGTTGTTTAATGTTAATGTTAATGTTAGTATTAGTATTAATGTTAATACTTAGTATTAATGTTAATACTACTACTACTACTACTACTACTACTACTACTACTAAACCCCTATGATGGGCATTTCTGGTACAATTGTTTTAGCATATCAGAATGGAGAGGCTTTTTGTTTTGTTTGTTCCAAATATAAGTCTGTATACTACATTGCAATCTTTGAGGATGATACAGCTTTAACTAAACGATGTTTTGAATTGGTTTACTTTGAACTGAATGACTCTTTGAAATAAGTTTTAGCAGGACTGAAATTGGTATTATTCAGACCAGTGTTTCTTTAGAGAGCAGCGTTGTCTAGTAGAAAGAGCATGCGCCTTGAAGTTAGAAGAACCTGGTTCTAATCCTGGCTCTGCCACGTATGTGCTGTGTGATCTTGGGCAAGCCACTTAACTTCTCTGTGCCTCAGTTACCTCAACTGTAAAATGGGATTAAAACTGTGAGCTCCATGTGGGACATGGACTATGTCCAACCTCATTAGCTTGCATCTACCCTAGTGCTTAGAATAGAGTCTGGCACACTGTAAGTGCTTAACAAATTCTATAAAAAAAAAAAAGCTGGCTGAAGGCAACAATACCTTCACTTTAATTTGCATTAAGATCGTGAGTCTTTTTTCTTTGTAGGTGTCTGAGTCAAATGGAGAATTTTTTCTCAAATCTTCTGAGCTGTTTGAGAGTCCAGTCTACTTAGAAGAAGCAGCAGATGTTCTCTGCATTTTACAAGCAGGTGCTGTATATTGAGTTTTAGTAACCATTTCAGAAGTCATTCATTTTATAACTGAGCCTGAAATGTTGGATTATTTCCAGAATCAACAAATGGGGAAAAAAAATGTTTAAATGTTTAGTTCTAAGCGTGAAGACAGCTAGGTCTTTAGGCATTGAAAGAAAGGCTCATGGATTAAATGAGTTTAGAGTATGTCCACATAATGTCAGGAGAGAAATTAGCATTGCAGACAACTCTGCTTAGTATTTAGTAGTGTAGTATTTCACCAGTTGGTCATTTTGAGACTCTGAAATTGGTTTCTTGCAGAGCTTCCTTCACTGCTTCCTATAGTTGATGTGGCTGAAGCCTTGTTGCATGTTCGAAATGGAGCCTGGTTCCTGTGCCTCTTAGTGGCCAATGTTCCTGATAGTTTTAATGAAGGTAGGTGATCTTCACAGTTTGATGGCCAAAGGTGCCTCCTTTCTATTATCAGTGGACAAGAACAGTAGCAAATCATTGATTGCCTGGTAGGGCAAAGGTTTGTTAGCTTTGTTTTTGAGATGTGGGCAAGAGGGGCAGAGGAGTAAGGGAGAAAGAAGAGCTTTGGACCACTGAGGCTGTCCTGATTGCTGCTGCTTCTGGATTTTCAAAGCTCCAGAATAAAATGTCCCTGTCCCCCATTCTTTTAGTAAATGACAATGACTATAACCTGACACTTGACACCCTTCTCCCCTCAGAGTGGTTATTTCAGGTTGACCTAATTCAGGACATCAGGAGTTATTTGTTTCCACTAAGATTTTTAACAGTCTGGGTTGAGGTAATGCTGTTTTGCTCAACATGAGAGGTTTGGGGGGCAATTCTACATGGTGGAATTGGTTGTGACTCATTAGCTCCCTATTCTTCTGTCATCACTCTGTCCCATCAATTAGTGTAGGTCCAATTGTATGTCTGTATATTTTTAGCATTTGGGGATGCCATTACGTGGCACACGAACAGGAGTGATTGAAAAGACTTATGTCTGACTGTCAGTCCACTTCCCCTTGTGAACCCTTAAGGATTATCCTTGGCTATAGTGATGCTCATGCCACTTGCAGTGCTTGTGGCTGCTTTGAAATCTGCCTCTACTATTCCAATTTTTTTGCAACCTCTGCTGAAGGAGAGCAATCCCCTCCTGATTACCATGTGCCAGTCATTTTAGGGGAGGGGTATTTTGGGAGTGGGGAACCGAGGAAGAACTTCAGGAGACTGTATGGTGAAAAAAATTTAAGGATAATGCATATCAAGGAAGTTGTGAATGTTGTGTTTATAGGAAACTCAGGCAAGAGGCTAGGAATTTTAAAATGGATGCTTACCAAGGTTTGCATAGGTAATAAGGAAGCCAGCTGGCTCGAGGGTCATTCTTAACTAGATAAGAAGTCGTTCACCTCTGTTTCATGCAGGTAATGGCTGAGAGTTGTTTCTGTGTCACCCAGGCCTGTGTGAAATGAATTGCCCAATGCAAGTCTCTGCTAGAAAATCAGAGTCACATTTGGTTGTCATTTGTGTGGAAGAACCTTTTAACTAAGGTGGTCTGTGGTTGAGTTGGGGTTGAGATTATCCACTGAAGTATCTTGCTTCTCTCACTTTCCACTTCATCTCTAGGAAAACTTCATTATTCTCATCGCCTCAGTGTCACTTTGGCTGCCAGTTGCCAGCCACATAAGAGGCTGGGAAATGGGCCATGAAGACTGAAGTCCCTTTCTAATTCTTAGAATAGAGGTATAAAATCTGGGCCCATGGACCACATCCAACCAAGTTACCACATGGAAGTGGTGCAGCTTGCAGACCCCAATATATAGAGGCCTAGTTACACCCCTCGATGAACGTTTTGTAAAATGTTATTTCGTCTTACAGTAAATTTGAAATTGAACCTGCTGCCATAGAGATGGGGCATCATTTGATTAGGGCCAGGCAGGGCAGTTAGGTCCTGATTGCAAGCATATATTTGTTGAACAGGATCTTCATTCTTTAGACTCACAGTTCTGCGTGTTTTCCCAACAACCTGTAGTTTAATTGAAATTTTGTGCGATTAAGAATGGAGGAAGTGTTAGGGAACAAACGGACGACTTGATCAACCCAGGCTTCTGTTGAGAGGAAGCAGTATTTTTGTTGCCTGTTTGAAGCTGGATTTAGGAAAGAGCCAACAGTGATTCCCAAAGCTCTGTTGTCTCAAGTGACTTACTCGAGGGAGGTGCCAGAATTGATAGAGGCCCTTGAATATTTAGTTTGTAGAGGCTTGATTAAGAATGGTGAACGACAAGACGAGGAAAGCTTCGGAGGACGTCGCAGGACGGATGCACTTCGCTACCTGTGTAAAATGAATCCTTCACAAGCCCTCAAAGTGCGCGGCATGGTGGTAAGAACCTGGTTTTTTTTGGTGAAAGGGAGAAAGAAGAGCTTTGGACCACTGAGGCTGTCCTGATTGCTGCTGCTTCTGGATTTTCAAAGCTCCAGAATAAAATGTCCCTGTCCCCCATTCTTTTAGTAAATGACAATGACTATAACCTATAATGACAAGGTTAGACATCTAAGCCCTCCCCAATCTGAGATGGAGAACCTCTGCCCATGGGGATCTGAGGATGATTTGGGGTTGAGAATATACCATGAAAATGCCTTGCTTCTCTGTCTGGAACCGATTAGGATTTCTTTCCTGTGCTCCCTGTTAGGTGGAGGAATGTCACCTGCCCGGTCTTGGAGTGGCTTTGACATTGGATCACACTAAGAATGAGGTTTCTGATGATGGAGTAAGCGACCTGGTTTGTTTTGTGAGCGGCTTGCTTCTCGGAACAAACGCAAAAGTTCGGACTTGGTTTGGAACATTCATCCGAAATGGACAACAAGTGAGTGAACAATAATGGCCGGGGACTGATGATATAGTTAAATAGAGGGGAAAGAGAGAGGAGTTCAGATGGTTGAGTTTTTGTAAATGGTGACACGGTTCATAATAATAATAGTAATAATAATATTCTTAATGCAGCACTCATGTTGATTGGTTATCAGAAGCACTTGTCCGTATTCTGGAGTTTCTGATCAGCTAACATCCTGCACTTAAGGCTGGGAGAGAGCTGGGCTCTAAAAGCGTCAAGGAAGAGTGGTTGAGGGAACATTCAGGTCTCTTACTGGTCCTTCCACATCTCCACTCACCCCAAGCTTCCCTAGGTCAGCTTTCTCTGGTCATCTTCCCTGTCAGTGCTGTTATCGCTCTTCCTCTCTCCCTCCTTCACCTCTGTCAGATAATGGGGCCAAACACTAGGAAACATTATTGTTATATTACATTTCTGTTGCATTTTTATACTTACCAAATAGTTTATGAATAGTTTATGAATCTGTGGCTGTTTCTCATAAAAATGGCCCATCAGGATTCAACGCTGAAATATAAAGATGAATTGCAGTCAGTAAGAGGAAGATTAGGGTCCGCAGCCTTTCCAAGCCCCTAAAATGTTCATTAGGTCACTGAATCATGTGGCTTCCTTTTTTTCTCAAATTGTCTTGAATTATCCTGGTTTTGCAAGAATTCTTAAGCCCATTAATTTAATTAAAATGTTTACTCTGATGTTTTTCTTGGTACTACTCCACGTACAAGTATGAGCAAACTGTACTGTGATGATGAATTTAGGGTCTGGAATATAGCATATGAGGAATTGGTCCACTTTCACCTTGTCATGGGTCATGAAGTTGCCCATCAACTTAATGATATTTCATTTGAACTGTTGTCATGGAACTTAGGTTTTTAGATTTGGTTTAGTGACTCAAGAGATTGATAAAATGAGAGCCTGTAGTTTAACCATTCAGTGGTTCCTTTCTACCTAACAGAGTGTACAGTTGAGGAGACTGAAGCATAGTCAAATTTAAAGGGCATTAGGATATTTTCCCAGTGGCCAAGGGATTAATCTATGCACTATTCCAGAGGTACTTTGGAAGCAGTGTCACCTCAGAACTGCCTTTAATAATGTCACACAGGATGACATCAATCTCCAGATGCTCCTTCCAGTGGCTATAGTACACTATATTGACCAATAATAATAATACAGTATATTGACTAATGCCTTTCTCTTTAGGAGGGGATGCTTTCTAGTGGTTTCTGCACATCTGTTCTTTGATGTTGTTAAATAAATAAGTCTTTTTTTATATGTACATATAAAGTCAACCTCAACGAGCTGGGAAAAATAGAGATTGATTTGAACAAATATATCATGCTGACTACAAGCAAGGAGGCAAAATATGGAAGCCCTATAGGCTTCCTTAAAGGTAGCCTAGCTTCTGGGGACCAAGTTGAGAGAGGGAAACTTTTACTAATCTTCTTCAGTTTATTCTCTGGTTTTCATTCTCTTTGTCCCACTCCCTGTGTTCTCTTTCTTCCTCTCTGCTAATCCACACACACATTCCTGATCATTCTCATTTCTGGAGCGGGGCAAGTTTAAGGGATGTTTGGAACTTGAAAATTCCCATCAGCCTTATCTAATTTGTATTTTTCAGCCAATTAGGGGTTGAGACGCCTCCCCACCTGCAACCTTGGTCACCAAGGTAACCACTCCTCTTTAGTCCCAAAGGGTACGACCAATGTTGCTGTCGAGTGTGTAGACTTCAAAAATGACACTGAATCTGTGGTGAAAATATATTGCAGCCTATGGGGATGGGGTGGAGTTCTTATTAAAACTGAGACATGTATTAATCTGTAGTTGATCTCTCTCCTTTAAAAAAAAACCCTTTAAAGTCTAATTTAATTGGGACACAGTCAAGTGTTTTGGAAATGATTCCTTCAAGTGTTTAAAATCTTAAAAAAAAAGACTAATGGCTGGCTTGATGGTTTTCTTCTCTACATGTTCCATTTGTCTTACAGAGAAAAAGAGAAACGAGCAGTTCCGTCCTCTGGCAAATGAGAAGGCAGCTTCTCCTGGAGTTGATGGGAATTCTGCCCACAGTACGAAGCACTCGCATTGTGGAAGTGGAAGACGCAGATGTAGACATGGAGCCCACTGTGTCTGTGTATTCAGGGCTGAAAGAAGAGCACGTTGTGAAAGCCAGTGCGTTATTACGTCTCTACTGTGCTTTGATGGGGATCGCTGGACTCAAGTACTCAACCTTTTGATTCTTTCCTTTTCAAATTTGATTTTCTGCTTTTTCACCCTGTAAATGTTGACAAAAGGCCGTCCACTGAAGGATTTAAATTGCATGCTACGACTCTCTCCAGGAGTCCTCATTACCTCCGGTGATTTCAGATCACACCTCTTGAGACAGAAATTCAGACTCAGCCTATGGATGGCTTGCTTCAGGAATGAAACCAGGACACTTAGGACTTTCCCACCATATTTTATGCTAAGACACAGTGTATAGTAAAACCTGTTGTAGCATGACATTTATGTTCTTGAAAAGAACTTGGTCTTCTGAAATATCAAGTTAACAAAATGGATTAGGTTCCTGTAATCCGTATGAGACAAGACTCAAGGCCCTAAACCCCTGTTACCCATTGACCTCATGATTCTAATCCAGAGGAAAAGTAAAGCAAAAAAACTTAATAGTGATATGAAGTCAAAGCCTCAATTTAGAGTGACTTAGAGACGAACAGCTGAGGCCAAACAGACCAAAAGGCTAATTAGATCAACGAGGTGGAATTTCAGCATCAGAATAGAGAATTGTACATGATGCAACATGTACTAATTAGGGAAAAGCTAGTGAGTATGAAATAGCATGAGTTCCAGATTGATACAGTTCTTCGGAGGCAAGGAGTAGTTCAAAGATTTGGATATTGGAGGGAATCAGGGAAAATTAAGCTTGGAATTGGAGACGATTGGGGAGGGCAAATTGAACTGTCCATTAGATGGACAAATTAGCAGATGTGAAATTCAACAAAAGTGCAAATGTTGCTACATTAACATTAGAAGTCTCAAATATTATATGGGAAAGTTGAAATGCTTGTTGCCTAGTTGAGGGCTGTGATAAAATTGACATTTTGAAAACTTAGTGGAGTGACGGAAACTCAGGGGATAAAGGTGCTTTCAAGCTATAACTGCGATAGAAATGGCAGGGCTAGGCACATAAGCAAGGGTATGGCACTACAGGTAGTAGAAGTGAAAGTATGTAGTCATTATTCCCCTCACGTGCACTGCACTATACTAAGGGCTTGGGAAAGTACCGCAGAAGCATGTGACATGTTCCCTCACCACAAGGAGCTATCACTCTAACAGGGGAAAGAGACATAAAAGTATTTCCAAATAGAATAATAAAGATATTGGTAATAACATGGATATCTTTCCAGCTAGGAATACTGTGGAATCTCATTGACTAGAAATTGCTCACTTGAAACAAAAGTATTATGTCAGGGCTGTTCCAAAGACCACCCTACCAAGAAATGTTAGGTAGGATTGGGGAAGTAAGCGGTAAAGGTAGTCCAGGTAGTAATAATGGGAGACTTCCGTTATTCTTGTTTGGGTTGGTTGAATTTCTCAGGGGGTGAGAATTTCAGGTAAAATTAAATCATTTTTCTGGTCCAGTTAGTCTTGGGAACTCATAGGAAAGTTAATATATGTGATTAAATTCTAGCTAGCAAACCAGACCTTAGTTTAGAGCCTGCCAAGGGGAAAGACCACATGGTTTCTGAAAGAGAAAATAAGCTTCACTACTTCTGGCGTTGAAAGGGTCAATATGTATATAGAGTAGATGAAACAATGGACACAATATATGTAGATTTACAAAAGCCTTGGCAGGATTCCACTCCTTTTAAAAAAAAAAAAAGCACACATAATAATAATGGTATTTGTTAAGCGCTTACTGTGTGCCAGGTATTATACTAAGTGCTGGGGTGGAGACAAGCAAATCGAGTTGGACACGGTCCCTTTCTGAGTAAGCTTGGGATTGGAAGAGTGTTGAATCAGAGGTTAAAAAAATGACTGAAATATTGGATGCCAGGGGAAGCAATAAATGGCTACTTTTCAGAATGGAGAAGCGTACCTAGCGGTGTCCCTCACGAAAGGGTACCTGGAACAGCCAAGCTCTGAAAAGCTTACCTAGAAATCTTGAAAAGTTGGAGACTGGGGAGTGTGAATGAGAATAGAAGTTCCTTTACTTTCAGCTGCCATTCATATGAGATTATCTACAGGCTCTGGATTGCTTCACGGTCACTGACAGAACAAGCCGTGTGCATGAGGGATTGTCTTTGTCCAGAAACGCTCTGGGCATGTTACTCCCCTCCTCAAAAATCTCCAATGGCTACCAATCAATCTGCGCATCAGGCAGAAACTCCTCATCCTGGGCTTCAAGGCTGTCCATCACCTCACCCCCTCCTATCTCACCTCCTTTCTCTCCTTCTACAGCCCACCCCACACCCTCCGCTTTTCTGCCGCTAATCTCCTCACCGTGCCTCGTTCCCGCCTGTCCCGCCATCGACCCCCGGCCCACGTCATCCCCCGGGCCTGGAATGCCCTCCCTCTGCCCATCCGCCAAGCTAGCTCTCTTCCTCCCTTCAAGGCCCTACTGAGAGCTCACCTCCTCCAGGAGGCCTTCCCAGACTGAGCCCCTTCCTTCCTCTCCCCCTCGTCCCCCTCTCCATCCCCCCATCTTACCTCCTTCCCTTCCCCACAGCACCTGCATATATATGTACATATGTTTGTACATATTTATTACTCTATTTTACTTGTACATATCTATTCTATTTATTTTATTTTGTTAGTATGTTTGGTTTTGTTCTCTGTCTCCCCCTTTTTAGACTGTGAGCCCACTGTTGGGTAGGGACTGTCTCTTTATGTTGCCAACTTGTACTTCCGAAGCACTTAGTACAGTGCTCTGCACACAGTAAGCGCTCAATAAATACGATTGATTAATTGATGAGGGGGCCACTTTGGGTTCACAGAAGGAAAGTTAGGGTTTAGGGATGAAAGATCCTAACCCCTCTGGTGAATGTCAAGGTGGGTGACCACCGCACTGTTCCTTCAAACATCTGTTTGCCACCGACTGAGACAGAATCCTGGGCGTGATGTGTCATTGGCCTGACACAGCAAATGACATTACTTCTATTCTTAAAATATGCATTCATAAAGGGAAGTGAAAGATGTAAAATAAATCTCCAGGCACCCATATTGGGGGCTGTAGGGAGTCGGGAACTTTTCTTGAAACCTCCTGGAGGTGGGATCCACAATTCAGATCTTCCCGAGAATCCTGCAGCTTTGTTATGCTGGTAGGAAGTGTTGCAAGGGAGCCAGAGTCAAGCTGGGTTACGTATCTGTCCTTTGGATAATCACCATTAGAGATCAGATTTGCCACCTACCTCCAGAAATAAGATACAGTATTTTCCAGGAACTGCAGGCAACTGCAGTTTACAGAACAATATGTATTTTAGCTTCTAAGTAGAGTTAAAGTAAATTTATTTTGCTTAGTTCTTCCCCGAGTGGCTCTTGTGGTATTAACCGTTGATTATAATTAGTTTTGTTTTGTGCCTGATGACTAAAAACGTAAGTGGCATGGTTCTTCTGTAACTACTCACCCTTTTTCACTTGCATATATCCTCTTCATCTATGCTTTTTAAGGTGGAACACATTTTGGGTTGAAAATATAAGAGTTTCACATTTGGCTTTGTGTAAACAGTTCTTGAAATCCAGTCTTTGTAGTTGAACAGGCTTTCTTGTCTAGGGTAATTGGTTGCCAAAGCACTTAGGATTTTATTCTCATTTAGACCTACTGATGAAGAAGCTGAACAGTTGCTACAGTTAATGACAAGTCGTCCTCCTGCCACGCCAGCTGGAGTTCGCTTCGTTTCTCTTTCCTTCTGTATGCTGCTGGCCTTTTCTACACTTGTCAGGTATCTTGGTTTAAGACTGGGTTTCTTTTATTGACTTAGTGGATACACAGCCCCTGTGAGTTGAGAATGTCTTGAGCTTTTGGTCAAGCATATAAAATGCAAGTTTTTAACATTTAATGTGTATCCCGGGGATGCTGTGACTCCTTGCACATTCATTCATTCATGGCAATCGTATTTATTGTATCGTATTTATCCTCACCCTCTCCATCCCCCCCATCTTACCTCCTTCCCTTCCCCACAGCACCTGTATATATGTATATATGTTTGTACATATTTATCACTCTATTTATTTTACTTGTACACATCTATTCTATTTATTTTATTTTGTTAGTATGTTTGGTTTTGTTCTCTGTCTCCCCCTTTTAGACTGTGAGCCCACTGTTGGGTAGGGACTGTCTCTATATGTTGCCAATTTGTACTTCGCAAGCGCTTAGTACAGTGCTCTGCACATAGTAAGCGCTCAATAAATACGATTGATGATGATGATGATGATGATGATTTGTTGAGTGCTTACTGTGTGCAGAGCACTGTACTAAGCGCTTGGGAGAACACAAAATAACAATCAATACTTTTCCTCCCCACAGTGAGCTTACAGTCTAGAGCACATCTGATCAGTGTAAGGTTGCTCTGGATAGAATTATGATTCTGACCGTTGATTCAACCTCTTCCTTCTCTCAGAGAGGACTAGTCTTCTTTGCTTAGGCAGATTTACTCAGTTTCCCCTCAGCTGATGTTCAGTGTCTAGTTTTGTCCTCATCAGTCTGGGTTCAAGCAGATGCCCTCTGACTGGTTTATACTGCCTGGGACATACTGTTGAGGAGCAGTGTGGCTTAGGGGAAAAAGCACAGACTTGGGAGTTAGAGGACCTGGGTTCTAATCCCAGCTCCACCACTTGGGTGACCTTGGTCGTATCGCTTCTCTGTACCTCAGTTTCCTCATCTGCCTAATAATAATAATAATAATGACATTTGTTAAGCGCTTACTATGTGTAAACACTGTTCTAAGAGCTGGGGAGGATGCAAGATGATCAGGTTGTCCCACATGGGGCTCACAGTCATAGTCCCCATTTTACAGATGAGGTAAGTGAGGCCCAGAGAAGTTAAGTGACTTGCCCAAAGTCACCCAGCTGACAAGTGGCAGAGCCGGGATTCAATACCTGTTCTCCTCCTATTTAGATTGGGAGCCCCATTTGGGAGAGGGACTATGTCCACACCTGCATTTAGAACAGTCCTTGACATGTAGTGAGCAATTTAATAATAATAATAGTAATGATAAAATGATAATAATTTCTAATCCCCTAAAAGATTCTTTCTTTGGTACTGTAGGCACTACCAACCAGATGGGAAAAGATGTTAAAATCAATATAATGAAATGTAAGGGGTAATGAGTAGAGCTTTATTATAGGATCCCAAAAGCCCAATCAGTCAGTCAGTCAGTGGTATTTATTAACCGCTTACTGTGTGCAGAGCACTGTACTAAGCACTTGAGAGAGTATAATGCAGTAGGGTTAGTGGACACAATCCCTGCCCTCAAGGAGTTTACAGTCTAGTGGTGTGAGACAGGTCTTAAAAGAAATTACAGGTAGGAGAAACAGTGGAGTTTAAGGATATGATTGTAAGCAAGTGGGGCTGGGGGTGGAGCCCCTAGACATCACCTCCATTTAAAAGAGGAAAATGGGACTTCACAACTTCACACAGCAACCCAAGGGCGGAGGCAATCTATAATTGCTCTCTTCCTCCCTTCAAGGCCCTGCTGAGAGCTCACCTCCTCCAGGAGGCCTTCCCAGACTGAGCCCCTTCCTTCCTCTCCCCCTCGTCCCCCTCTCCATCGCCCCCATCTTACCTCCTTCCCTTCCCCACAGCACCTGTATATATGTATATATGTTTGTACGTATTTATTACTCTATTTATTTTACTTGCACATATCTATCCTATTTATTTTATTTTGTTAGTATGTTTGGTTTTGTTCTCTGTCTCCCCCTTTTAGACTGTGAGCCCACTGTTGGGTAGGGACTGTCTCTATATGTTGCCAACTTGTACTTCCCAAGCGCTTAGTACAGTGCTCTGCACATAGTAAGCGCTCAATAAATACGATTGATGATGATGATGATGAATTGCTTCTTCGGCCCCTGAGGCAGTTTGTCTCTCTGTTACCAAAACTAAAATTCAAGACTTTTTGTTTACTGTCAGTAGTGGGTGAGTGAAAGGGAAGATCATTATGACCCACTTCTGTATAGCTGTGTGTCCTTTTCAGAATGCTGTCTTTAGAGTGACATACATTTTTCTCAGTTTAATGTTCATAAACTATTCCATGTTTTTCAGTACACCTGAGCAGGAGCAGCTCATGGTTATGTGGCTAAGTTGGATGATAAAAGAAGAAGCCTATTTTGAAAGGTAAAACTGCTTGATTTTCCAATTAGGTGATCATGTCTGTTTCTCTTGCTTTGAAAAGTCATTATCATTTTTCTGTTCTTACAGTACTTCTGGAGTTTCTGCCTCCT
This sequence comes from Tachyglossus aculeatus, assembly GCF_015852505.1. NCBI lineage: Eukaryota > Metazoa > Chordata > Mammalia > Monotremata > Tachyglossidae > Tachyglossus > Tachyglossus aculeatus. The sequence continues at coordinate 45,042,872 of NC_052082.1, read as the reverse complement.
TTGGAGAGATGCTATTATTGGTAGCTATGTATTTCCATAGCAACCAGCTTAGTGCCATAATTGATTTAGTCTGTTCAACTTTGGGAATGAAGGTAATTTCTCTTTTACTTCCTAACAAAGTATGTATACGTGGACCTTTTTTTAGTAATGTAAAATAACAAAACTTTGCTCTGGAGTTTTAGTCATGGTTCTGTTTTAAATATTTATTGAGAAGCAGCGTGGTTCAGTGGAAAGAGCACGGGCTTGGGAACCAGAGGTCATGGGTTCTAATCCCGGCTCTGCCACTAGTCAGCTGTGTGACTTTGGGCAAGTTACTTAACTTCTCTGGGCCTCAGTTACCTCATCTCTAAAATGAGGATTAAAATTGTGAGCCCCACGTGGGACAACCTGATCACCTTGTACACCCCCCCAGCTCTTAGAACAGTGCCTCGCACATAGTAAGTGCTTAATAAATGTCAATCAATCAATCAATCAATCGTATTTATTGAGCGCTTACTATGTGCAGAGCACTGTACTAAGCGCTTGGGAAGTACAAATTGGCAACACATAGAGACAGTCCCTACCCAACAGTGGGCTCACAGTCTAAAAGGGGGAGACAGAGAACAGAACCAAACATACCAACAAAATAAAATAAATAGGATAGAAATGTACAAGTAAAATAAATAAATAAATAAATAGAGTAATAAATATGTACAACCATATATACATATATATCATTATTATTATTATTATTATTATTGAGCAGTCATTGTGCTAGGGTCTAACGAAACGTATTTCAGCTGTTATCTGCTCTCAAGGAGCCAGTGTTCTAAGACGGCATGGTTCACGTCATTCATGTAGTATTCATTGATTCATTCAATTGCATTTATTGAGTGCTTTCGGTATGCAAAGCATTATACTAAGTGCTTGGGAGAGTACAAAATAACAATAAACAGACACATTCAATGCCCACAACGAGCTTGCAGTCTAGGTAATCACACCTGACACGGTCTCTGTCCCACATGGTGCTCACAGTTTAAGAAGGAGGGAGAAATACTTATTTTGACCCCATTCTACTGAAGAGGAACCTGAGATACAGAGATGTTAAGTAACTTGCCCAAAGTCATCCAGCAGGCAAGTGTTAGAGCCAGGACTAGAACCCAAGTCTCTTGCTCTTTCTGCTAGGCTGGGCTGCCTTTGAACCTTGTAGGCCTATCAACTCTGCCGTGTTGTACAAGCGCTCAGCGCATATTACATAGTACATATTACAGCATATGAGTATTATTATTCAGTAAACGTATCAACATATAAATACCACGTAGCTATATACGAGGTGAGGCAAAAGTCACCTGCAGTTGCACAAAGGTAAATAACATTAGTAGAGAAATTTTGATATTTGATTTGACTGACAATGAAAAGAATACAACAAAGCAAAGTCAAATACCTCTTTTTACAAGAGTAAAATTTATTAATTTAAGGGCATCTGTATAGTGGTTTGCCTTACTCTGCATATCACTTCTTAATTTTCCACTTTACATACTTTTTATGTTTCTGTTTTGCTGAGAGCTTTTACAAAAATAATTCTTCTTTAATGCTTTTTAAAGAGTGACATTTGTGAAGCATTTACCAGGTGCCAAGCGCTGGGGTAAATAGAAGATAATCAGGACAGACACACTCCCTGTCCCAGGCGCGGCTCACGCTGTAAGAGGAATGGAGGACAAGAATTTTATCTCCATTTTACGGATGAGGAAACTGAGGCACAGAGAAACAAAGTGACTGCCCAAAGTCACACACCAGGCAAATGGCATGCTTGAAAAATTACCATATATTCTTAAAGGATCTTTGATGGCAACAACAAATGCTCATCATAGTCTTTATAGTTTTTGCCCTCTCTCCCATCCTTGAGGGAGGTTAGTCAAGTAATGCAAAATGAAGTCTGTTTTTTACTCGCCACGTGGCATTAATCATTATTTGCCGGGACATATCCCAGTTCACAAAAGTGAGAAAGTATGAATAGTCCTCAAGGAAAGGCCTCAAGTATAAACTAATCTGTATAAGAAAGTAGTAGTAGTAATATTTATTGAGCATCCACTAAATGCAATGTATTTTATTAAGCATTTGGAAAAGTACAACAGAAGCACAAGACACATTCCCTGCCCATAAGGAATTACAATTTAATTATATCTGTCAAGTCAGTGGTATTGAAGTGTTTACTGTGTGCAGAGCACTGTACTTAGCATGTAGGAGAGTTCAGTTCAATTGAGTTGGTACATGCCTAATTACCTTGTATCTCCCCCAGCGCTTAGTACAGTGTTTGGCACATAGTAAGCACTTAACAAATACCATCATTATTATTATTCATTTCTCAGTGCCTCAGATCCCTCATCTGGAAAATGGGTTTTCAGTACCAGTTCTCCCTCCTACTTAGACTGTGAATGCAACCTGACAATCTTATATCTACCCCGGTACTTAATAAAGTGCTTGGCGCATAGTAAGCACTTAACATATGTCACAATTACTGTCATTATTATAATATTTTTAATATGAACAAGTTCTGTAGCGTGACACCTGAGCTTGATTGCAGAACTTTGTCATTTTATATTTCAGATTGTAATTAAACCAAGCTCCCTGAGTAGGATGAAGACCATTTTTACACAGGAGATTTTTACTGAACAGGTACTCTCCTTTATTCTTGAGTATTTCTTTTACTCTTTTAAAGTACTATATTATTATAGTATACTATATATACTATACTACATATATAGTATACTATATATATATAGTATACTATATATATAGTATACTATATATACTATACTATATATAGCATACTATATTATTATAGTATACTATATATACTATACTATATATATAGTATACTATATATATAGTATACTATATATACTATATATATAGTATACTATATATATAGTATAGTATAGTGTATATATATATAGTATACTATAATATACTATAGTATAGTATATTAAAGTACATTATTATTATTATTATTATTACTATATAGCCACATGGTATTTACATAACTGCTTGGTTGATCTCGTGGTAATTTTCTGGTGGCTCATATTGGCCCACATAGGGAATCTTTATTGATTTCAACTGGAATATGGAACACTTCATTGAAATGTTACTACAGAATTTCATGAAATAAAATGTCAACTCAAAAATCATAGTTTGGAATGGTTTTTCATTTGCCTTTTATATGGACAGCATGGCAAAATAAAATTGGTAATACATCACAATAGAATATTGATTACTGAAGTTGATTACTGAAATGATTGGAAAAAGAAGTCATTCAGCAATTGGGCAGGGGACGGGGGGTAGTATTTCATAGTTGCTTGAATTTGATGGACTGTCTTATTTGAGGCCTGTTAACTCTTTTTTAAGGAAAATCAACATTTGAATTAGAAAATGCCTTCCTGAATGTTCCATCATCCGTTTTTTTAATCACACTCCATCTGATTTTCTGATTTCTCTGAAACTTCTGTGGTGTGCTTCATTGTTTCATCTCTTGTAAAGAATAATCTATTTAAAGTAGAACTCATGTAAAGCCGCATTATGCATCCCAGGATCTGTTTTAAATGGGCCACTTTCCCATTATGTGGAACTGCAAGGGGTGACCCTAATGTCAGGTTAAACAAAGTTTACAGATTTTCTGTTTTTATTGATGGTAAAATGCTGTGTTTTGTTAGCTGGCTAATGAAAGGAGGCTTGGCAACTAGCACTTTCAGTAGCAAAATATGTCTATTAGGAGTGGATAATGTCCCCCAAAAGAGAAGGTAAAATTGCTGTGGAATTGCTTCCTCATGTGTGCCTTCTTCCTGGCCTCTGGCCTTGCAGGGTTTATAACAGTTACCTTGGGTTGCAAATGGCCTTCACCCTGTCAGCAGTTTGCCTAGACTTGGGGGATTCTGTAAAACCAAAGAGAAAGGCCCAAGGTTTGGAGTTTGTGGGGTTGGAGTTTGTGGAGAAGGCTGATGTGATCTCTGCTTATCAATTTTGCCTCCTGACATGAGGGTTATTATAATATTATTATTAATTATATTGATATAATAATAATATTGGTGCTTGTTAAGCACTTCCTACGTGTCAAGCACTGTTCTAAGTACCAAGTAGATACAAGTTAAGCCATTTGGACACAGTTTCATCCTGATGTGGTGCAACCCATGTTGCACAATTAGATTAGAAGGACCTGGGTTCCAATTCTGTCTCTGCCACTTGTCTACCGTGTGACCTTGGACAAGTAGCTTCACTGCTGTGCCTCACTTACCTCATCTGTAAAATGGGGATTAAGACTGTACCCTGTGTGGGACATGGATTGTGTCCAACCTGATTACCTTGTATCTACCCTAGCACTTAGACCAGGGCCTGGCACATAGTAAACTCTTAACAAATGCCATTAATAAAAAAAAAGAAAAAAAAGTTAGTAATTCATCATGGAGAAGCAGCATGGCTTGGTGGAAAGAGCACAGGTCTGGGAGTAAGAGGACCTGGGTTATAATCCCGGCTCCACTTCTTGTCTGCCTAGTGATCTTGGACAAGGCAAAGTTCAGTTTTCTGTGTCTGAGATCCTTCATCTAAAAAATGGGGATTCAATACCTGGTCTACCACCCACTGAAACTGTGACCCCCGTGTGGGACCGGATGATCTTTTATTCATCAGATGTTTCCTGAACACTCTTGAGAGTGGCATAGTGGATAGAGCGTGGGCCTGGGAATCCGAAGGGGTCATGGGTCATGTATATATGTTTGTACGTATTTATTACTCTATTTATTTTTTGATTTTACTTGTACATATCTATTCTATTTATTTTATTTTGTTAATATGTTTTGTTTTGTTCTCTGTCTCCCCCTTCCAGACTGTGAGCCCACTGTTGGGTAGGGACCGTCTCTATATGTTGCCAACTTGTACTTCCCAAGCGCTTAGTACGGTGCTCTGCACACAGTAAGCGCTCAATAAATACGATTGATTGATTGATTGATGGGTTCTAATCCCGGCTCTGCCACTTGTCTGCCATGTGACCATGGGTAAGTCACTTCGCTTCTCTGTGCTTCAGTTCCCTCATCTGTAAAATGGAGTTTGAGACGGTGAGCCCCACTTGGGATAGGGACTCTGCCCAACCCGATTTGCTTGTATCCACCCAAGTGCTTAGTTCAGTGCCTGCCACATAGTAAGCACTTAACAAATACCGCAATTGTTACTATTATTTATTTCCCTTGAACAAAAATGATTTGGGACTTTTTCCTTTAGGTTGTCACAGCCCATGCGGTTCGAGTTCCTGTAACAAGCAACTTGAGTGCCAACATCATTGGATTTTTGCCCATTCACTGTATTTACCAGCTTCTCAGAAGCCGATCCTTCACCAAGCACAAAGTATCCATAAAGGTATAACTCTGTTTCAGAACTTTGCAAAGCAGTTAAACTTCTGTTCCATCAGTGGTTTCTGCCATTTGAAATTATTCAAGCTTGCCTTCTCTACTTCTGCCCAAATAGATTTCTGAAATGTCATTCATCAGGTTTGAGATTCATCGGCAAGAAGTCTTAGGGTACAGTAGCGGAAAATGTGAGGTATCAGTATGAAGGTGTGGTAGAGAAGTTGTTGGGAAAGATTTCCTAGACTCCTTCAGATGTTGCACAAGACGATGTGCATTTCTTTCCTTGGTTTTGTTAATAATGGGTCTATAAATTTACTGATTTTTGAACTATCCAGCAGACTAATTTTGGGTTTCATTGTTAGTTGGGTTTCATTGGGTTTCAAGCGCTTAGTACAGTGCTCTGCACACAGTAAGCGCTCAATAAATACGATTGATTGTTCTTTGATTTTTGAATATTCCATCTGCGAACTAGCATGCAATCCTTTTTTCCTTGGTGATAAGGCATATAGGAATATTCTAGAAAGTGAAAAATGGTGTCTTCATGGATGGGGGTAATTATTTCCTTGTAAAGATGAAATGAAAAGCGGTTGTAAAAGATTCAGGCACTTGGTTTCTGAGTGAGAGCTCTGTATCTTTTTCTTATTCATTCCGTCAGTCGTATTTATTGAGCGCTTTCTGTGTGCAGAGCACTGTACTGAGTGCTTGGAAAGTATAGTTTGGCAACAGATAGAGACAATCCCAACCCGGCAGCAGGCTCACAGTCACTTCTCGGGCTTACATTAAAATGGTCGTGATTCTAAATGCAAATTGGGGCTAGTATCATAAACATTCCTGGAAACAGAATAAATATACTGTCCTCTGGAAGGAGGATTGGAAATGAAGAAAACATTAGTTTCGGACCTGAGTGATCCCTCTGTAGTAGCATAGGATTATGTCATTTTGTTTACATATAGTTATGAGCTAGCACAGGATCTGAGTTCTAATCCTGGTTGTGCCACTTACCCGCTTTATGACCTTGGGCAAGTCACTTCATTTCTCCGTGCCTCAGTTGCCTCATTTGTAAAATGGAGATTAAGGCTGAAAATCCCATGTGGGACAGGGATTGTGCCAACCTGATTTGCTTGTATCCACCCCAGCGCTTAGTACTTGTTTTGTTTTGTTGTCTGTCTCCCCCTTCTAGACTGTGAGCCTGTTGTTGGGTAGCGACTGTCTCTATACGTTGCCGATTTATACTTTCCAAGCGCTTAGTACAGTGCTCTGCAAACAAGCGCTCAATAAATATGATTGAATGAATGAATAGTACGGTGCCTGGAACATAGTAAGTGCTTAACAAATGCTACGATTATTAAGAAAATCCTTTGCTCTGTTTTGCGATGTTAAAAAAAGTACTGAACGACCGATAATCATCTATACGAATACCAGGATTCTTATCGTTTCTAGATTTAGTTAGGGTAAAGGGATGGTTTTATTCGTAAAGCAAACTGCCTGGACTAACTGTAGTACTGTTAATCCCTGAGAAATTCAGTTGAGATCTATCCATAAATTTGAAATTAAGCAAAAAGTCTTGAGTTTTATCATTTTTTTTTCTTGTGATTTCAATTGACTATGCTTGTCACTTGCTTTTTAAGGATTGGATTTATAGGCAGCTGTGTGAAACTTCCACTCCACTTCATCCTCAGTTACTTCCTCTTATTGATGTCTACATAAATTCTGTGCTTACTCCTGCATCTAAATCTAACCCAGAAGCCACAAATCAACCAGTCACAGAGCAGGAAATATTGAATGTTTTTCAAGGACTCACTGGAGTAAGACCTGGGTTGTTTTTTTTTTTATACTAGTCTCTTTAGAAAATGTCTTTTCTCTTTTTCTGTTAACTTCATTTAGAGTATTTTCTTCTTATGTTTTTTTGCTTTGTTTATAGGTGAGGGGGGAAAGGGAGGCTGGAAGAAGGAGTGGCAACAGTTGACTTCTGGTGATAGAGAATTTGGTGCATAGAGTAAATTTTCTGTAACTGCTTCTACACTTCGAATGTGGGAGCCATCCTATTAAGTAGCTTGGATGTCTTACATACTTGTAAGATTTATCCATTATATTAGGAAGTGCTAGAGTAATAATAATAATAATGTTGGTATTTGTTAAGCGCTTACTATGTGCAAAGCACTGTTGTAAGCGCTGGGGTAGATAAAAGGTGATCAAGTTGTCCCACGTGGGGCTCACAGTCTTAATCCCCGTTTTACAGATGGGGTAACTGAGGCCCAGAGAAGTTAAGTGAGTTGCCCAAAGTCACACAGCTGACAGTTGGCAGAGCCGGGGTTTGAACCCATGAACTCTGACTCCAAAGCCCGGTCTCTTTCCACTGAGCCATGCTGCTTCTCTAATAATAATAATATAATAATAATAATAATAATAGTAATAGTAATAATAATAATTATGGTACATATTACATGTTTACTATGTGTCAAGCACTGTTCTAAGTGCTGAAGCAGTGTGGCTTAGTGGATAGAACCCGGGCCTAGGAGTCAGAAGGACCTGGGTTCTAATCCTGGCTCTGCTACATGTCTGCTGTGTGACCTTGGGCAAGTCATTTAATTTCTCTGGGCCTCAGTTGCTTCATCTCTAAAATGGGGATTAAGAATGAGAGCCCTTTGTGGGACTGGGACTGTGTCCAACCTGATTAACTTGTATGTATCCTAGCATTTAGAACAGTGCTTGGGACATAGTACCATTACCATTATTGTTGATATTATTATTATTATTATTGTATAATTTTTTGGGGGGGATTTTTGATTTTGCCTACAGGGAGACAGCACTCGCCTTAATCAACGATACAGTATCACAGCCCAACTTTTGGTACTTTACTATGTTCTGTCTTACGAAGAAGCTCTCCTGGCTAACACAAAGACTCTCGGTATGAATGGGTATTTCACAAGATGTGCCTCATTATGTTTAAGCTTTTGATGATTAACCACGTGACTAAAAATGTTTAATTGGCTCATCTCAAGCATGAGTAGCATTGTAGAATGGAAATCCTGGGGGGAATATCTTAAAATGTAGGAATGAATTTGGTCTTATTTCTAGTTCCTTCTTTTTCAAAAGCCCTTGGAAGAGGTGCGTTAGTTTTAGAATTCTGTTAAATTCACATTTGAATAGGTCTTTTTAGTATTGCCATTTGAGATAACATCAGGGGGTCAGATTTGCCTAGTAGTCGTCAGCACAAATGTAGAATGTTTTTCTGTAACCAAAAAAGAAAGAAATCAATTCACATCTATTTTAGACTGAATGACTAAATGTCTATAATTTTGCATGTCTTTTGAATATTTTAAACTATCAAATGGCTTCATTAAACAGTTACAGGCAGTGAGTTTATCATGCAGGGACATTTCTTTTGGTATTGTTTGAGGGGGAGGGACATGTAGGCACAGCTGAGTGATTTCTTCTTTCTGAAAAGCTGCTAATTTAAATCCATTTTCAGTGTTAGGCACATCAGCTCTCTTAGTTTCTCTGAAAAATTGCATTACAAGCATAATGTGAGTTTTGCCTCTTTCTGCAGTAACTTCCAGCATTCTCCCGAGCACACCGTATGCATGCAAGTGTAGCTAACACACTGTGATAGCTACATGTCCAAACCAGAACTCCTTATTGCGATCCAAACTCCTCCCTCCCTCTGACTTTCCTATCACTGTAGACAGCACCACCATCCGCCTGGTCTCACAAGCCTGGAACCTTGGCATTATTCTCAAGTCATCTCTCCCATTCAGCCCACACGTTCAATCTGTCCCGAAATCCTGCCGGTTTTAGCTTCACAGCATCTCCAGAATCATCCCTTTCCTCTCCATCCAGACTGTTACCACGTTGATCCAAGCAGTCGTCGTTTTCAACCTTGACTATTGCATCAGCCTCCTCCTTGACCTTTCTACAGCCAAGCTCTCCCTACTCCAGTCCGTACCCTCACTCTCCATACCTCACTCTGCCACCCAGATCATTTTTCTCGAAAAAACATTTAGGGCACACCTCCCCACTCCTTAAAAACTTCCAACAATTGCTCATCTACCACCACATTCACCACTTTTCCTTGGCTTTAAGGCACTCAATCAGCTCTCTCCCTCCTCCCCGACCTCACTACAGCCCAACGTGCTCACTCAGTTGCTCTAACACCAATCCACTCACCGTACCTCCATCTCATCTATCTCACCACCGATCCCTTGCCCATCTTCTCCCTTTAGGCTTAGAACTCCCTCTCCAGCAGGCCTCCACTCTCCCCACCTTGAATAACCTCTTAAAAACACTTCTCCTTGAGGGGCCTTCCCAGACAAAGCCCCTTATTTTCACCACCACCCCCTCCGTATCAACTATGAACTCACTTTTATACCCCTTAAACGTTTTGAAACCTCATCCCCACAATACTTGCGTAAATATTCTTCTACTCTACTATTCCCCCATCCCTAGTCAGTTTTAATGTCTGTCTCTCCCTGTAGATTGTAAGCTCCTTGTGTGCAGGGATTGTGTTTACCAACTATGTTGGACTTTACCAAGTGCCTAGTATAGTGCTCTGCACACTGTAAGCGCTCAGTAAATACAACTGATTGATGTTTGGGGGACTGTTTATGGCACTGAGAGTTACCTCTCCATGTTTATCTTTGACTGACAGCTGCCATGCAGAGAAAACCCAAATCGTACTCTTCGTCTCTGATGGACCAGATTCCAATCAAATTCCTTATAAGACAAGCCCAAGGACTGCAGCAGGAGTTGGGAGGTACTCATTTTATCTTGATCTCTAACTGTTAACATATATTTATGCCTAGCTCTAAAGAAAGCTAGGGGATATTCCGAGGCATTTTATACTTTGTGAATATAATCTAGAGGTTTAACTGTAAAATATGTGCAATTGAAATCTAAGAGAATTGTACTTGAGCTTTTTCATACACAGTTTTTACATGTATCGAAGGGAAAAATTTAAAATATGACTCGAGTTTTTCTGGTGTCTCACATAATTATCCTTGGAACTCTCATGTGAGATAGGAAGCGAATATCCCCAATTCATAGAAGAGGAAATAGGCTCAGAGCAGTTATGTGATTTGAATGATGACTGAGTCTCTGAGCCTAGAATAAAACTGAGATCTCCTGACTCCCATGTTATGGCTTGTTCTGGGAGGACGTGCTACTTCTCTGAGTATTTTAACTTGGTAGGACTTTACTGGAGAAAAGTGATGGATCACTGAAAATAATGTTTTGGAGTGGGTTGAAAACAAAGTCTGTTTTGGCTGGGACACGTCGTACTAAAATATGGGTCTAAAATTGCTGATGCCTAAATCTTTCTGAAAGTGTTAATATCAAACCAGAATTTCTCAAGCAGAAAGATGTTCGGTAGGTTATGTAGCTAGAAAGTTTGTCTCCCTGTTTTCATAGCACTGGGCTTTAGAGTTCAGCAGTTCTATAAAGATCCTTGGGTTGTGTTCTTGATGAGCCTCGTGTTACAGAAAACTCACCTTTCGGTATTCAGACCATGGCCGATGCTCTGCACATGCACAAAATGTTCTTTTCTGATACCTCATTATGTTGTCAGTAGGACCTGCCGTAATCCCTCAGTAGTGTTTTATTTCAAACATAATGAAAAATTGTTAGGTTAGAAGCGACTGCTGGGACCAGCAAGGTCGTGCTCCCAAGGGGCCTGTTTTCCTTCCACTGTCACTGTGGAAGTGAGGATCCCTGAGGCATCCTCATTAGGGTGCAGGCTTGGCAAGAACCAGCATAGGAAGAAGGGAGGACAACAGCTAGGCAAGGGAGTGGGTTTTATAATACGTGCATCCTTCCATGGTAATAATAATAATAGTGATGGTATTTGTTAAGTGCTTACTATGTGTCTAGTGCTGGGGTCGATACAAGCTAATCAGGTTGGACAGAGTCCCTGTCCCACATAGGGCTCACAGTCTTAATCCCTATTTTACAGATGAGGGAACTGAGGCAAAGAGAAGTAAAACGACTTGCCCAGAGTCACACAGCAGATACGTGACGGAACCAGGATTAGAACCCAGGTCCTTATGATTCCCAGGCCTGCGCTCTTTCCACTAGGCCATGCTGCTTGTACATGCCCCGGAAGGACACATAGCTGTACATTCTTCCTACCACAATGGTCCGGCTCTTACCATCACCAGGAGACTTGGAATTCTTCCCTACCTTCCCCTAGAGATTCTTACAGTAGTGGCATTTTATCAGGGAAATACTGCAGGAATCTTCCTTCTCGAATCTGGCATTTCGGTTGCGATGACTGCTAGTTTGGATTGGGGGAGGAAATGGATACTGGTAGGAGTGGAACACAGTGCACCTGTGTCCCCTGAGAAAGTTTGAGGGGCAGGAGAGGGAGGGGAATGGGATGAAGCTGAGATGGGCAGAAAGGGAAAGAGGGGAAAAAGAAGCAAGAGGACTTGAAGAGAAATGGGGAAATGACAGACAGAAGGGATGGGGAAGTGAATGGGGGAGAGGCTTTGGGGCAGTTAAAAGAAGACAGGAGAAGAACAAAGGATGACAACATCAGAGAAAGGCAGGAAGGAATATCAAGTGGAGGAAGAAAAGATAAAGGAGCAGGGAAAATGAGGAGAGGCACCCAGTGGAGGGAAGAGGGATATAGATTGCAAAGAGCCGACATTGTCGGAGAGAACTACTTAAGAGATATATAAAGAAATAGCCCAATAGAAGACTTAAGGACTCTGGGGGAGACGAAAAATGGAAGAGAGGAAGAGAGTGGTAGAGATTTACAGGAAGAGTGGAAAAAAATGGACAGGGTACTAAAGAACAAGAAAAGGCACTCCCTAGAAGTGTTCAAGTCAAAGGCAAAATATCTGTTACTGTCTCCTTAAGCCAAATGACTCCTACATTTTGTATTTTGTACAGTGCTTACCAGATTGTTGGTTTTTGGGGTTTTTTTAAATGTCAGTGAAGTGCTTTCTATGTGCCAAGCACTATACTAAGTACTGTGCCAGGTACAAGGCAGTCAGGTTGGACACAGTCCCTGTCCTACATGGGGCTCACAGTCTTAATCCTCATTTTACAGATGAGGTGACTGAGGCACAGAGAAGTTAAATTTTTATCTTGCCCAGGGTCACACAGCAGACAAGTGGCGGAGCTGGGGTTAGAACTCTCAGGCCTGTGTTCTTTTCACTAGGCCACTCTGCTTCCCAACTGTTGGTATTTGTTGATCAATATTAGGTTATTTGGTTGTCAGTAGAAGTAATGTTGATTAAGGAAGGTAAATTGCTGACTAAAGGTTTTAGTCCTGCAGAACTAATAATAATAATAATAATTTTGGTATTTGTTAAGCGCTTACTATGTGCCAAGCGCTGTTCTAAGCGCTGGGGGAGATACAAGATGATCAGGTTGTCCCACGTGGGGCTCACAGTCTTCATCCCCATTTTACAGATGAGGTAACTGAGGCCCAGAGAAGTTAAGTGACGTGCCCAAGTCACACAGCTGACAGGTGGCGGAGTCGGGATTAGAACCCATGACCTCTGACTCCCAAGCCCGCGCTCTTGCCACTGGGCCATGCTGCTTCTCTAGCTAGAGGATGTTCACTCTTCTGCTCTCTAGTACCAACAGCCCTACAGTGTTTCAGAAGGAAAGACTCCGCCACTTGTCTGCTTTGTGACATTGGGCAAATCACTTCACTTCTCTTTGCCTTAGTTCCTTCATCTGTAAAATGGGGATTAATACCGGGAGCCTCATATGGGACAGGGACTGTATCCAACACAATTTGCTTGCATCCACCCCGGTGCGTAGCAAGCGCGTAACAAACTCTGTTATTGTTATTATAGAAAAGTGGAAAAAAGATGAGTTTGGAAGTCAGAGGACCTGGGTTCTAATTCCAGCTCTGCCACTTGCTTGCTGCGAGACCTTGGACAAATCACTTCTTCGGGCCTCACTTTTCACAATGGCAGAATGGGAATTCAATACTTGTTCTCTCTCCTTCTTAGACTGTGAGCCCCAACTGGGACAGGGACTCCATCCAGCCTGATTAATTTGTATCTACCCCAGGGCTAAGAACAGTAAGAGCTTAACAAATATCGTAATTTACCAGTATTCATCATTATTATAAAATCCTGGGTGGTTTAAGATATGACAATTCTAACGTATTTTGATTTTTCAAGGGTTGCATTCTGCTTTGTTGCGTCTCCTTGCAACTAACTACCCACACTTATGTATTGTGGATGACTGGATCTGTGAAGAGGAAATCACAGGGACAGATGCTCTGTTACGGCGGATGCTTCTGACCAACACTACTAAAAACCACTCGCCTAAACAGCTACAAGAAGGTGTAGTAATGTGGGACCTCCTCTCTTGTTCACTTCAAAGCCTAGCGAGATTCTGACTGTTGATTTTTTTTTTTCCCTCTGTAGCATTTTCAGGGCTCCAAGTCAACCATACAGAAGTGATGCAGATTCTAGAACATTTGACATTACTCTCTGCCAGTGAGTTGATACCTTATTCAGAGGTATTAACAGCAAACATGAACCAGTTGCTGAATTCAGGGGTTCCCCGGAGAATTCTCCAGACCATTAATAAACTTTGGATGGTTCTTAATACTGTGATGCCCAGAAGGTAATTTTATTTGACTTTTACGTTGATTGTAAGCAGAGTGTTTTAATATTCAGTAGTGGCATTCTGGATTGACCAAGTCTCACCTTTAATTTTCTTAAGATTAGTTATCTAAAATTATGAGTCCTAAGACTTTAAAAGTTGATAAGAATAAGATGAACTGTATCATATATTTTAGACTGTGAGCCCACTGTTGGGTAGGGACTGTCTCTATGTGTTGCCAATTTGTATTTCCCAAGCGCTTAGTACAGTGCTCTGCACATAGTAAGCGCTCAATAAATACGATTGGTGATATCACAAGCAGACATTTTAAAAAGTGTTTTTGGCATTCAAGAATGGTACCTAGTTTACATTTATTTATTGCTGATTGCTAAGACTGAATTGCGGATTCACACTGGTGTTAGATTATGTGCTTTTTTGTCTATTTTGCTATCTACTGTCTAGATGGGAGCCCACATTTTTTTAAAAAAATGAAAGACAAGCTGGTTTAGAATCCACATTGTTTCACTAACCTACATTGAGTAGATTTTGAATATTAACCAGGCAGGTTAATATTTTTCTCTACTTAATGAAGGGTTTTAGTGTCATTTTTATAGAATGTAGGTTTGGGTTTCTTTTGTTTAGGGTGAAGTAATACAGAGAGTTTGATTTGTTTACCTGACAGGCTTTGGGTGATGACAGTTAATGCACTGCAGCCTTCAGTGAAATTATTACGTCAGCAGAAATACACCCAGAATGACCTTATGATCGATCCTCTCATTGTCCTAAGGTGTGATTCAAGGGTTCACAGGTAAATGTCATGTGATGTTCATTTATGTCAAAAGAGTCTCTCTTATGAAGCATAGGGTGTGTTTTTTTTCAAGGACTTTAAAGTTTTACTTTAGATCACAATCCTTATCTGTGTTATTAGAGAGAAAATAACTTTGACAGCACTGCCATTTTTAATGTCTTATAGCCGATACCCCTGGGCAAGTTAAACAGTTGCTAAGCACTTTAGAAGTCAGAAGGAATCCTGAAAAGCTATCTGACAATCAGTGGGTGGTATTTATTGAGTGCCTACTGTGTGCAGAATACTGTTGATTTCCTCTGGTGTGGTTCTCTGAGAAGAGGAAGACCAAATGGTCATTTCCTTCTTCACAGAAACGCTGTAGATACTTGAAATTATTTTTTTTCCCCCCAGATTTCCCCACTTTTACTCGTATGACCTATTCTCTATCCTTTTAATAATGTTTGTTGATCACCTCTGGTTCCTCTTCAGTTTCTCATTTTTTTCCCCCAGAGTACTTGTAATCAATTAAGGGCATTTATTGAGTGCTTACTGTGTGCAGAGCACTGTACTAAGCGCTTGGGAGAGCACACTACATTAGAGTCTATAGTCATATTCCTGCCCCCAAGGAACTTTCACTCCAGTTATCTCATTTTTCCTTGCCACATTCCTCTGACTTTGAAAAAGAAGGGCATTATAGTCTCTTCCTCTTGCTTGGAACTCCCATCCCACTTTAAATCTGCCAGACTACGGGTCTCCATATCTTTGAAATACTTCTGAAATCCCTCCTTCCCTAGGAGGTCTTTGATAATAATAATAACAACAATAATAATAATAATATTTCTTAAGTTCTTACTATGTGCCAAGCATTGTACAGGATAATCAGGTCAGACACAGTCCCTTTCCCACCTGGCACTCAGTCTAAGTAGGAGGGAAAACAGGTATTGAATCCCCATTTTACACATGAAGAAACTGAGACATAGAAAAGTTAAGCAACTTGCCCAAAATCACACATCAGAGAAGTGGCAGAGCTGGGATTAGAACCTATGTCCTCTGACGCCCAGGCCTGTGCTATTTCCATTAGGCCAATGCTGCTTTCTAACCGTTATCCATTTTTGGATTCTCTTCTTCCTCCTTTCTGGAATTAATTTTGTGTCTTTCTCCCCTGTTAGATTGGAAGCTCCTTAAGGGAGTCTCTTGTGGGCTCAGTGGTGTCATGCCACTTGTATTTTCAGTCATATCTACCCCATCAGTCACCAAATTCAAAAGACAACTTGGTGTCATGTACACTGATTAAGGAATTGTAGTGGGAGAAGCTTTGTTTATTGTCCTGTTGAGCTTTCTCTAATTCTGTGTGTCTCAGGTTTTTATCTAGTTTATACCCATTTCTTTGTGTGCAATTTAGGTGCCCCCCTCTGATGGACATCACTCTGCACATGCTAAATGGCTATCTTCTTGCGTCAAAAGCCTACCTTAGTTCCCACCTGAAGGAAACGGCAGAACAGGATATTCGTCCGTCTCAGAATAATACAGGTGGTTTAGCGGGGCAGGCTGATGCCCCAGAAGTTACCAGAGAAGAACTGAAAAATGCCCTGCTGGCTGCTCAGGTAGTTCTGATCCAATCCCCAAGAACTTGAAAGGCATGAATTTAGACTCTATTTCAATAGCTATTTTGATTTCTGCAAAGGTACCAGAGTTTACTTATTCCTTGGTTTAGGTTAGATTTAATTGACATGGATATTAATGATGATGATGATGGACTCCCTCGTTAATGATGAATGTGTCTTCGTTCAGTGTCAAAGACTTTGGGACTGAGAATCTGTACGAAAGAATTGTTTAGAGTGCTGTTGGTTTGTGCCTTGCCACTCGCTCTCTGGGGAAAGTAACCCAGTGAGCAAGTAGATGGTCAAGGATGCAGCATAATTACTAGTGTCCGAGCAAAAGCCATTTTTGACCAAAGTGACCGGAGTTTAGCATTGATGAAATGCCTTTAACATCAGAGACCACTGGATGGTTGGTTGTAATTGATAGTCTTGGTAGCCAGTTGTGAATAGCTGAATTCCATGATATAATTAGTTTTTATTGACAGAAACCAACTAGATTCTGCCTCAATTCTCGCTCACTGGAGAGAATGTGTGAGCTAATGAGAGAACTGGCTTATGAGAGGTTCAAATGGAAGAAGCAATGTGGCAAAAGCTCCATGATTAGGCTCTAAGCAGTAGAGAATCTAACATGTTCCATGGGCAGAGCAACTTGTTTGAGGCTTTTGAGCAGAGCTTCTAACTATGGGCCCTGGCATCATCAGCAAACAGATAAATATTCAGTTCTCTCAAATGTTCCTTTTTTAAAAAAATGATTTGTTAAGCACTTACCACTGTTCTAAGCACTGAGATTGGTACATGATAATCAGGTTGGACACAGTCCATGACCTATATATGGCTCACAGTCCAAATCTCCATTTTACAGATGAGAAAACTGAGGCACAGAGAAGTAAAATTACTTGCCCAAGGTCAAACATAGCGGATAAATGGCAGAGAGGTGGGAATAGAGCCCAGGTCCTCTGACCCTCAGGCCCGTGCTCTTTCCCCTGAGCCACGCTGCTACTCCTTCTGGATTGCTAGTTCACACAGAAGGTGAACGGCCTAGTATGTGGGACTCTCCAGAACGAATGTGAAAGCTTCAAACTCCTGCTTGGAAATTAAGCAGGGGTTTTCCTGATCCAACTCAGAGACTTATTTGTGGGCCCCCAAGGAGTAGTTTGGCTCTACAGGCTAGAAATGTGCTTCTTCAAAATCACATTTCTGCTTCTTCTAACACATAAATATCTCTAGTTCTGGGGAATAACGTTTGCCCAGGTATACAGTAGTAAAAACATTATTGAGAATAGGAGTGGTGTTTTATCTTCCTAATGCTCTGTTATGTGATTTTTTTTTTCTTTTGCAGGATAGTGCAGCGGTCCAGATTCTATTAGAAATTTGCCTACCTACTGAAGAAGAGAAAGCTAAGGGTATCAATCCAGACAGCCTGCTAAAGACTATTCAAAGTGCTGTTGCTAGTAATCCTCAGAATAAGGGGATAGTGGAAGGAGAGGACAGTCTGCTCTGTAATCTTCGAGAAGTTCAGTGCCTCATCTGTTGCCTACTGCACCAGATGTACATTGCTGATCCCAACATTGCTAAACTTGTTCATTTTCAGGTCTGTTTTCAAATGATTGCCTTTACTCTCATTCTTTATTCCAGCTGGAATAGATAGATGTGGAAAAAGGTGAAACAGTCTCCTTATTTAAATCCCTTTCTAGGATTTCATTTGCTTTGTAGGGCAAAACCCCAATGCTTTGTAAATAAAACCAGTCTCTTCTTCTTAACGTAACTGCACTGGAAATGCTTCAGTGCATTTAATAGAATGTAATATTCTAAACTGCTTTTAAAAGAAAAAGTAGATGCCATATTGGTAGTTTGGCCGCTAGTTTTATTGCTTTGACTTTTCTGCGTCTAATTTTTCCTTTCCTTCCTTGTCGTAACAGGGTTACCCAAGTGAACTTTTGCCATTGACAGTGGCAGGCATTCCGTCCATGCATATCTGTCTCGATTTCATCCCCGAACTTATTGCTCAGCCTGAACTTGAAAAACAGGTAATGAACATGCTGAAGCTGTGAAGAAATCTGATGAGAATTTTGATTCATCTTCCATCTCTTTGTGGTTAGATTGTTCTCTCCGCTTTAGAATTGCATTTTGCAAATAGTGTATTTACCGCTCTTTAGTTACATTTAATCTTTGGGAATTTTTTTTCAGATATTTGCTATCCAGTTGCTCTCTTACTTATGTATCCAGTACGCATTACCTAAATCACTCAGTGTGGCTCGCTTAGCTATCAACGTCATGGGAACGTTGTTAACAGGTATGTAGCCATAAAGAGACAGTATTTAAATACGAAAAGTAAAATTGTCGCCATCCGGGCCACTTCTTCCAACTGTTCGGATAGTCATGAAAGTGGCTCCCAGGCAGAAATTGGTTGGGAAAGCTGGGCTCTGCAGAAGCTAAAATTGGGGTGGAGGAAGAAGGAGGAACTGACAATGGTCCTGTTACCAATGACAGATAACTTGGTTAAGGAGCAGTGGAGAGAATGGCAAGCTGGGAAAGCAGGAGGGCTGGTGTCTGGGACCCAAGTAGATGATGTTGATAATGATGGTGATGATTATTTTTGTACTTGTTAAGAGCTTAGTACGTGCCAAATACTCTTTTAAGCAGTGGTGTAGATACAAGCTAATCAGGACAGCTCATGGGGCTCACACTCTTCATCCTTATTTTACAGATGAGGTAACCAAGGCCCAGAAAAATGAAAATGACTTGCCCAAGGTCACAGCAGATAAGTGGCAGGTAGCTGAAGGAGAGGTGTAGGCGGCAGAGCCAGCCCCCTGTGAAATAATCTGGCAGTGGAGAGAAGAGAAGCAGCATGGCCTAGTGCACAGAGCACAGACCTGGGAGACAAAAGGAGCTGGTTTCTAATCCCAGCTCCGCCACTTGTCCGCTGTGTGACTTTGGGCAAGTCATTTTCCCAAATAAATTTGCCCATTATATGTATATATGTTTGTACATATTTATTACTCTATTTATTTTACTTGTACGTACCTATTCTATTTATTTTATTTTGTTAGTATGTTTGGTTTTGTTCTCTGTCTCCCCCTTTTAGACTGTGAGCCCACTGCTGGGTAGGGACTGTCTCTATATGTTACCAACTTGTACTTCCCAAGCACTTAGTACAGTGCTCTGCACACAGTAAGCGCTCAATAAATACAGGTGATGATGATGATGATGATGATTTGCCCAAAATAAGTGTTTACTAGCATACGTGAGTGTATGGGAACGCGAATGTGGTGTGTGAAAGAGCACGCCTCGTGTTTAGATTTTTAAAGTCTGGGCTTTATTTTTAGCCGTTAGTTTTACAGTTAACATTCAATACCTGTTTGGCAAGTGTTTCTTTTTAGAATAGCATTCCTTTCAGAGAAGTTTCAAATGATGTAAATGACTGTTCCATAGACAGTATTTAAAAAGCTACCGATTGGCATATCATATACTATTAAGACAACCTTCTTCCTGTGCCAGTCCCAAATTTAAAAATGCCAAAGTATTGACTTTGAAAGGAGGGTTTTCTGTTGGAGCAAGAAATTGATGACACTTGCACAAGAGATAAGCAAAAATTGACCATTAGGTGTCCATTATCCAAGGAATTGCCAGATTCTTTACAGAATGAGAATGGAAACCCCCCCTAACAAAGTTTGTTGTTTTTAAAAATGACTAAATCTACAGCTATAAATGCACATGCATGTCAGTTGTATTGACACTTCGTCACGCAAATGCAGTAACTTCAGTTTTTTGTAATTCTGTTATTTATTAAGCACTTAATAGTTGCTAAGCACTGGGATTAATCAAAGATAATCAGATCAGACACAACCTCTATGCCACACAGTGTAGGTGGAAAGGCCTTCCCTGATTAATAACAACAACAATAATAATAGTGGTATTTAAGCACCTACTATGTGCTTATGTGTGTCATATCAGGTAAAACCTGAAAATATTCTTACTGTGGCCTAACATGAATCTTGATATCACTTGACTGATGAATCTGTGATTCATTCATTCATAATTTGTGAGTTTCAGCCCTGTCCCCATCCCTCCCTTTTCCTGCTATCCTAGTTGGTTTCAGAAAGTTTCTAGAATCCAGTCAGCCTGACATTTGGATAAGGGGACCACTGCAGCCTCTTTGCATGGCCTAGTGGATAGAGTGTGGTCCTGGAAGTCAGAAGGAAAGGGGTTTTAATCCCAGCTTCGCCACTTGTCTGCTTTGTGATCATGGGCAAGTCACCTCTCTGGGCCTCAGTTACTTCATGTGTAAAATGGGGATTGAGACCGTGAGTCCCACATGGGACAGGGACTGTGTCCAGCTCAATTGGCTTTAAATCCACCTCAGAGCTTAGTACAGTGCCTGGCACATAGTGAGTGCTTAACAAATACCATTATCATCATTATTTTTATCTGCAGTTGGGCAGACCCCCACGTCAATCAGGAGAGTTCAGTCAGTTTCTGATAACCCAGAGATGGTGTTCCTGCAGAACTTCATGTTCATATAAACTCACTTATTACAGCTTGACCGACACCACATGCATATATAGAACTATTTCTTCTGCAAAACCACATCCTTCCTCATGCAGGCTGCTGTGGGTTGTGGGAAGGATATTTCCTAATTATTCAACAGCATTCTAGCCAAAACATGTGTAGAACACCCACTTTAAAGAAGAACCGACCGTTTGTCCAAGGACATACAGAAAAACAGCAGTTGGTCATCATTATTATTTTCAGTCTTGTGTTGAACTGTTAAAATATTGGCTAGTAACAAATCCCTCTACTACTACCTGGGAAGTGGAACAGATTTCTGTAGAACTCTTATTAAGAGTGGATTCTGGAAATGTTTTGAACTACCCATTGGTTCTGTTCTGGGCTGAATTGGCCTTTTTTGGAGAAAATTGCATATAGGGAGATGTAGGATTTGTTAGGAATCACTTTAATGACCTGAGAATGGGACATGGAGTGATGTTTTCTGTGTACTCTAAGATGACTTTTTATTTACCATTTCCTCAGTTCACCAAGTGCATTGCACAATATCCCCAATTCACGTTATGTAAATTGCACTGGATTATGAAAGCAGCGAGTGGCATTTATTTTTTATGGTATTTGTTAAGTGCTTACTATGGGCCAGGCACTGTTCTAAGCGCTGGGGTAGATGCAAGATGCAAGCTATTTATTACAGACATAGGTTGGACACAGTCCATGTCCCACATGGGGCTCACTGTCTCAATCCTCATTTTACAGATGAGGTAACTGAGGCACAGAGAAGTGAAATGACTTGTCCATGGTCACACAGCAGACAAGTGGCAGAGCTGGGATTAGAACCCAGGTCCTTCTGACTCCCAAGCCCATGGTCTATCCACTTAGGCCACCCTGCTCCAAACAGAGATTGACATACTATTGCAGTGACTTTTCTAAATACCTGATCTTCTACCCACCATCAAGGACAATACCCTAGAAGGAATAAAGAAGATCCAAGACTGTTTTTTTTTATCACCTTTGGTTCAGTCATTAATATCTGGTGTTGGAATAAATAACTCAGGAGCCATTTCTCGTCTTAAAAATCTCCATTTGTTTTCTGTCAACAGTTTTAACTCAGACTAAGCGGTATGCCTTTTTCATGCCAACTCTGCCAAGTTTGGTGTCCTTCTGCCAAGCATTTCCTCCTCTGTATGAAGACATTATGTCCCTGTTGATACAGATCGGGCAGATCTGTGCCTCTGATGTGGCCACTCAGACGAGAGACATCGATCCCATTATTACACGTAAGCCAGCACAATTTGTTAAAAAAAATCAATATATGTGACTGTAAATTTTAGATGGTATTTATCTGGGTTTTTCTTCCTCGGACTTTTTTCCCCTCGTATTCCTTTAGGTCTTCAGCAATTAAAGGAGAAGCCAAGTGGATGGTCTGGACTTTGTAAAGATTCAGCATATAAAAATGGAACTCAAGATATAGGCAGCATGGACCCTGATGTGCAGCTCTGCCAGTGTATTGAAAGTACAATAATTGAAATAATTAACATGAGTTTTAGTGGAGTTTAAGAAAAGGGATGAAAGCGAAGCGGTCTACAGCGTGTATCTAACATGAACATGCACACCGCAATAATTGTTCGATTGGATGGGAACAGTCAAACCCTGGAATTTCTAAAGACTCATCACAAAACTGTTAAACCCACGTCTGCAGGGAATCATGCTTACAGAATCCCGCCTACTTCGGAATGAAAGTTTATGTGGTTCTAACTCGCTGGTGTATTTGTCTAGTGGCCGTCGTTAATTGAGCTCATTTTTATTGAGAGTTTGTCTCAAAACCTGCAGAGCAGAAGTGAGCGCAGCTTCGTTATTTTATTTTGAGGTAAAAGAGAGTAGACTACTGTCCCCTTCTTTCAGTACTACTTAAAAACCCATCATTTCAGCAGCACTGTGTTTTAGCTTTCAGCTTTGGATAAGGTACTACGGTGATGACAAAGAGAATGAGGAGTCAAGGGAAAGAGAAGACGTTCGGGGGAATCAGGGGTTTAATATTTTTTTTAAAGAGCAGCAGTAATCCAAACGTGTTTATTTTACAAGTGAATAAAAAGGTGAGATTTAATTTATTAACGGTATGGAGAAGATTCAAAAGGATAAATGTTTTATTGATTGTGGTTTCAAATGAAGATTTTAAAGATTCCAAGAATTTGTGTAGACTACTATTAATGTCTGAACCCAAATGTCTGAGATGAAATAATCTGGAATCCTATCTTATTGGTTTATTAAAGTCAACAGGAACAGCTCTTTGCAAAGCAGAATGTGAAAGAATCATGCAGTTTTTTAAAAGTTTATTTTTATAAGATTGAATTACTAAAATTTATAATATATCTAAGCAATAGAGCAATAAAACCCCCTTGAATAAAAAGATGTCGATTTTTTTTTTTTAGGGTAATGATATACACCTTACTTTGACTAGGCCAGAGTATGTCCATGATAGTCTCAGGAAAGTTGCTGGTGGAAATTGAGCCTTGCTGTGTGATTGCCCTCCCTTGGTAAGTGGCTGAAAATTTGCATTCAGAATAAGCCCTTACTCCTCATCTTCATTTATAATTCAGAGAAAGAATATTATTTTCTCTGGTGTCTTGGTATTGCTGGGTATCATACTTTGCCCCATGGAACCGAACTTTTTGCAATCATCAGAGAAAGAATGTTAAGCAACCCATAATTACCTTTAGCCTAGTGAAATACATTTAAATGTAGAGTTGGGCTCACTATAGAAGAGGAAAATCAATAAATTTAATTCTAGCTCTAACACTGTTGAACAGTTACCTAGCCTCTCTGTCTCATTTTTCCTTTTTAAATGAGACGGTGGCCCTACCTCATAGGGACTTTTTAGGAATAGTTTGTAGTATTTTAAAAGCCTATGAAATGCAAAGTAGCTTACTCGCAAATATTTACAACTTTAGGTTACATTTTAAAAAATAGTTCTTCTGGGGGGTATTTAAGTTTTTTAAATTGCCAATCCCGGATTATTCATATTTCGTATTCAGCCAGTCAATGTAGAACTACTGCTGCTATTTGGTTTTTTTAAACTATGGCCTTCAGATCGTTTGTTTCTGTGTGAAAATTGCCCCTGCCCAGTATTTGTTTCATTCTTCTCAGTGCGTTTCAGAAACAAAAGGTAACGCATTACTAAAATAACTCCCGAGTAGACATTTCAGGATCATTTCAATAGTCGATTAGACCCGGCCTTGCAATATTAATTGCAGGTGCAGTTTTTCATTAGATTGGTGATGTCAGATATTTAAATACATTAGTAAATCTTATTCTTTTTTTTTTTAGTTTAAGGTAACACTTGACTCGATGTATTGGTTTTTTCTTTTGAATTTAACCAAAAAACAGATGTATGGAACTATTTTGAATATTGATTCATAAAGATTCATGTTTTCGGTGAGTGGATTTTGGTTTTTTCCCCTATGGCCTGCGGGGTTGGGAATAAGGGGGGAGAATTCAGGAATCCTGCAGTGGACCACCAGAGGGCAGGGAAGTATTATCGGAAAATGGGACTTCCAAAAAGAGATTCCCAGGGATTTAATAAAGTAATTAAAAAATTGAGACAGTCCCATCCATTTGATCCTTGTGAAGCGATCTCTTCCTACCTAGCCCTCACCTTCTCTACTATACCCATTTCAGCTTTTTCTGAACTCTGTATCACCACCACCCATTGCTCCCAAATACTCTCGCTTCTCTGTTCTCCTTCATTCATCCAGTCGTATTTATTGAGCGCTTACTGTGTGCAGAGCACTGTACTGAGCGCTTGGGAAGTACAGGTTGGCAACATTTAGAGACGGTCCCTACCCAACAACAGGCTCACAGTCTAGAAGTGGAGACAGACAAAACAAAACATGTGGTCAGGTGTCATCAGAATAAATAGAAGTAAAGCTAGATGCACATCATTGACAAAATAAATAGAATAGTCAATATGTACAAGTGAAATAGAGTAATAAATCTGTACAAGCATATATACAGGTGCTGTGGGGAGGGGAAGGAGGTAGGGTGGGGGGGATGGAGAGGAAAAAGGGGGCTCAGTCGTGTTCGCTTATGCCGTCTGATGTCATGGCATTTTAAAACCGACTAAGCAGCAACTATACTGAAAATAGCCGTGGTGGACAATATACCTGGAAACAGTTTGCTTGGGAACCGAGGGGAGAGAAGGGATAAAGTTAGGCAGGAATCTTATCTTTATTCTCATCCTTTCTTTCTATTACCAAGAAAAAAAAACCTCTAGAAATGACCTCTTTTTTTATCTTTTTCTCTCTGCTCTTGTGACTTTGTCTTACCTCTCCTCTCTTTTTTGGCCAACCCATTTTCTTTCCTGCCTTTATGCTATGGGCCTCTCCTCTATCTTGCCTCATCCTCTGGGAAGCCACTGGGTAGGGAGACTGATTCTCGAGTCTTCTGGGCGTGCAGGAAGAAGGAAAAGGCCGAAGGTTTGCTTACCTGCCCTCACAGTCCTTCCCCTTGGTTTAGTGGAATTTGGGTAACGTGATGTTCCTAAATAAGTTCTAGGCCTGAGGAAGAAGCGATTGAGAGGTGACAAATTCCATCTGGCTGAAGTGCCAGTATTAAAGAGAAAGGAAGGTTAGGAAGTCAAGGACAAACTTGGCAAAAAGTGAGGGTATTTGGTGTCAAATAGACTGAAATAATACTTTCTATGTTTTTGTTTCATATGCTTATTATTATTAGAATAATGGTATTTTTTAAGCATTGACTCTGTGTCAAGCACTGTTTTAACTGCTAGGACTAGTTAATCAGATTGGAAAACAGTCCCTGCCCCACATGGGGTTCGTAGTCTATGTATGAGGGAGTACAGATATTGGAATCCCCATTCTACAGTTGAGGAAACTGAGGCACAGAGAATGTCTTGCCCAAGATCTCACAGCAGGCAACTGCTGGAGCCGAGATTAGAATCCAAGTCCTCTCACTCCTGGGCCCATCCTCTTCCTACTAGGTCACATTTTCATTCCAAATTGTACATACCATAGTCGGTGAAGAACCGCTTTTCCCGGTTTTTTTCTCTTTCAATCTGATAAATCCCCGGGGTATCAGAAATCTTTCATTTTTCTAGTAATTTGACTAAAGGAAAACTATATTGAATTGAGAGCTACCAAAAGGTGTGGCTGTATTTAATGTTCACTCTTGAAAATGCTTTTTATTTTATAATAAAATATCTATTTGTAGGTATCTATTCTATTTTATTTTGTTAGTATGTTTGGTTTTGTCTGTGAGCCCACTGTTGGGTAGGGACTGTCTCTACATGTTGCCAATTTGTACTTCCCCAAGCGCTTAGTACAGTGCTCTGCACACAGTAAGCACTCGATAAATACGATTGATGATGATGATGATAATGACTTTTTTCTGAGAAACTTTGGAAACAGGGTCCAGTGAAATGTTTATCCTTTCTCAGTTGTTGAAACTGAGGACTCAAGAAAGGGACTTTTCATGAATTATAGGAGTCTGATAGAGGGAGACCTGGGAACAAAATAAGTGCATATTTTTTTTTCCCCCTGAATTTTTTACTCCTTCCATATCAGGTGTGAATGGGTCTTTGAGATGAGGCTCTCACCAAATCTGTCTGAATAAAGGCAGGCGTTGCTTGTCAAGGATTCACTCCATAAATGTCCAAATACAAAGGTTCTGAGCAATTCTGCCGTCGAGGCTTTTGTGGACTGGAGACGGAGAGGTCTGGATCTAGCAGAAAGGCATAAGGTTCCTGCTTCTGAATCTCTCAGTCAGTCAAATAATCTATCAGTTATATTTATTGAGCATTTGCTTTGTGTACAGCACTGTAGTAAGCGCTTGGAAGAATACAATTAAGTTGGTAGATTTGATACAGGCTCTACAGTCTAATGGGAGAGGTTTGTTTACTTGTATTAATGTCTATCTCCCTGCCTCTAGACTGTGAGCTCATTGTGGGCAGGGACTGTCTTTATTATCATCATCATCAATCGTATTTATTGAGCGCTTACTGTGTGCAGAGCACTGTACTAAGCGCTTGGGAAGGACAAGTTGGCAACATATAGAGACAGTCCCTACCCAACAGTGGGCTCACAGTCTAAAAGGGGGAGACAGAGAACAAAACCAAACATACTAACAAAATAAAATAAATAGAATAGATATGTACAAGTAAAATAAATAGAGTAATAAATATGTACTAACATATATACAGGTGCTGTGGGGAAGGGAAGGAGGTAAGATGGGGGGATGGAGAGGGGGACGAGGGGGAGAGGAAGGAAGGGGCTCAGTCTGGGAAGGCCTCCTGGAGGAGGTGAGCTCTCAGCAGGGCCTTGAAGGGAGGAAGAGAGCTAGCTTGGCGGATGGGCAGAGGGAGGCCATTCCAGGCCACCCTGGAATGTATTATTAGTACAGTGCTCTGCACTCAGCGCTCAATAAATACGGTTGAATGAATGAATGAATAGACTGTGAGCCCACTGTTGGGTAGGGACAGTCTCTGTGTGTTGCCGGCTTGTACTTCCCAAGCGCTTAGTACAGTGCTCTGCACACAGTAAGCGCTCAATAAATACGATTGATTGCCAACTTGGACTTCCCAAGCGCTTAGTCCAGTGCTCTGCACTCAGTCAGCGCTCAATAAATACTATTGAATGAATGAATATTTTTACTATTACGCGATTTCTCAAATCGCGCGACATTTGGGAGCTAGCCGGGAATTCGGCGGAGAGGCGGCTGGCCCACCGAGCGCCCGCATTGGTCGATCCGGGCGCCCCTCTCGGGACTGATTGGCCGCCGCCGCCGCCTCCTCTTCCTGCCCCCGCCTCTGATTGGCTGCGCCGCGTCCCCTCGTCCCGCGGGGCGCCTAGCGTCGTGGGTTTCCCGGCCGGCGATTGGCTGCCGGCGTCGCGGGCGCTGATTGGAGGGGGCGCGGCGGGAAAGGCTCGAGGGGGCCGGAGCGGAGGCCTGAGGGCCCGAGGCCGCGGCGGGGGCTGCTGAGGTAATTTGCGGGGCGCGGGCGGAACGACGGACGGAGACCCCCGCAATCAATCAATCAATTAATCAATCAATCAATCAGTCGTATTTATTGAACGCTTACTATGTGCAGAGCACTGTACTAAGCGCTTGGGAAGTCCAAATTGGCAACATCTAGAGACAGTCCTTACCCAACAGCGGGCTCACAGTCTAAAAGGGGGAGACAGAGAACAAAACCAAACCTACTAACAAAATAAAATAAATAGGATAGATAGGTACAAGTAAAATAAGTAAATAGATAGAGTAATCATCATCATCAATCGTATTTATTGAGCGCTTACTATGTGCAGAGCACTGGACTAAGCGCTTGGGAAGTCCAAATTGGCAACATCTAGAGACAGTCCCTACCCAACAGTGGGCTCACAGTCTAAAAGGGGGAGACACAGAACAAAACCAAACATACTAACGAAATAAAATAAATAGGATAGATATGTACAAGTAAAATAAGTAAATAGAGTAATCGTCATCATCAATCGTATTTATTGAGCGCTTACTATGTGCAGAGCACTGGACTAAGCGCTTGGGCAGTACAAATTGGCAACATCTAGAGACAGTCCCTACCCAACAGTGGGCTCACAGTCTACAAGGGGCAGACAGAGAACAAAACCAAACATACTAACAAAATAAAATGAATAGATATGTGCAAGTAAAATAAGTAAATAAATAGAGTAATCATCATCATCAATCGTATTTATTGAGCGCTTACTGTGTGCAGAGCACTGGACTAAGCGCTTGGGAAGTCCAAATTGGCAACATCTAGAGACAGTCCCTACCCAACAACGGGCTCACAGTCTGAAAGGGGGAGACAGAGAACAAAACCAAACATACTAACGAAATAAAATAAATAGGATAGATATGTACAAGTAAAATAAGTAAATAAATAGAGTAATCATCATCATCAATCGTATTTATTGAGCGCTTACTGTGTGCAGAGCACTGGACTAAGCGCTTGGGAAGTCCAAATTGGCAACATATGGAGACAGTCCCTACCCAACAGTGGGCTCACAGTCTAGAAGGGGGAGACAGAGAACAAAACCAAACATACTAACGAAATAAAATAAATAGGATAGATATGGACAAGTAAAATAAATAAATAGAGTAATAAATATGTACGAACATATCATCATCAATCGTATTTATTGAGCGCTGACTATGTGCAGAGCACTGGACTAAGCGCTTGGGAAGTACAAATTGGCAACATCTGTAGACAGTCCCTACCCAACAGTGGGCTCACAGTCTAAAAGGGGGAGACAGAGAACAAAACCAAACATACTAACAAAATAAAATAAATAGGATAGATATGTACAAGTAAAATAGAGTAATAAATATGTACAAACATATATCATCATCATCAATTGTATTTATTGAGTGCTTACTGTGTGCAGAGCACTGGACTAAGCGCTTGGGAAGTACAAATTGGCAACATCTATAGACAGTCCCTACCCAACAGTGGGCTCACAGTCTAAAAGGGGGAGACAGAGAACAAAACCAAACATACTAACAAAATAAAATAAATAGGATAGATATGTACAAGATAAATAAATAGAGTAATAAATATGTACAAGCATATATACAGGTGCTGTGGGGAAGGGATGGAGGTAAGATGGGGGGGATGTGTGCAGAGCAGCGGCCTGGCTCAGTGGAAAGAGCCCGGGCTTGGGACTCAGAGGCCCTGGGTTCTAATCCCGCCCCCTCCACCTGTCTGCCGTGTGACTTTGGGCAAGCCCCTTCTCCCCTCCCATCCGTAAAATGGGGGTGAAGGCTGTGAGCCCCACGTGGGACAACCTGACCACCCTGTAGGTATCCCCCACAGTGCTTGGCACGTAGTAAGCGCTTAACAAATGCCGTCATTATTACTATTCTCTGCAACTCAGTTCTCTCATCTGGAAAATGGGGATGAAGACTGTGGGACAACCTTGTAGGTATCCCCCCCAGCGCTTAGAACAGGGCTTGGCACATAGTAAGCGCTTAACAAATCCTATCATCATTATTATTCTCTGGACCTCAGTCCCCTCATCTGGAAAATGGGGATGAAGACGGTGAGCCCCACGTGGGACAACCTTGTAGGTATCCGCCCCCCCCCCAGCGCTTAGAACAGGGCTTGGCGTATAGGAAGCGCTTAACAAATCCCATCATCATTATTATTCTCTGGACCTCAGTTCCCTCTTCTGGAAAATGGGGATGAAGACTGTGGGACAACCTTGTAGGGATCCCCCCCCAGCGCTTAGAACAGTGCTTGGCACATAGGAAGCAGTTAACAAATCCCATCATTATTATTATTCTTTGGACCTCAGTTCCCTCATCTGGAAAATGGGGATGAAGACTGTGAGCCCCACGTGGGACAACCTTGTAGGCATCCCCCCCAGTGCTTAGAACAGTGCTTGGCACATAGAAGTTAACAAATCCCATCATTATTATTATTCTCTGGACCTCAGGTCCCTCATCTGGAAAATGGGGATGAAGACTGTGAGAGCCCCACGTGGGACAACCTGATTATCTTATAGGTACCTGCCCCCCCGCCGGCACCTAGAACAGTGCTTGGCACATAGTAAGCGCTTAACAAATCCCATCATTATTATTATTCCCTGGACCTCAGTTCCCTCATCTGGAAAATGGGGATAAAGACTGTGAGCCCCACGTGGGACAACCTGATTACCTTATTATTCTTATTCTTATTATTATTCTCCTTTCCGGCTGGCTTTATCAGGACCAGAGACCCCGGACCGCAGCCTACAGCGTGGCTTAGTGGCAAGAGTCTGGGCTTGGGAGTCAGAGGTTGTGAGTTCTAATCCCGACTCTGCCACTTGTCAGCTGTGTGACTTTGGGCAAGTCACTTCACTTCTCTGGGCCTCAGTGACCTCATCTGTAAAACGGGGATGAAGACTGTGAGCCCCACGTGGGACAACCTCATTACCTTGTATCTCCCCCAGTGCTTAGAACAGTGCTTGGCACATGGTAAGCGCTTAACAAATACCATTATTTTTATTATTATTATTAAAGGGACTGCAGGCCTTCGGGCGGCTCAAGTGCACGTAACGGCCCCCCAACCCGGGGGGCTGAGGCCTGGTGCGTTCTCGAAATAACCCACTGTGGCCCTGCCGCTGTTTTTATTATTATCATTTTATTTCTTCATAGTCACATCTGTCTCCCCCTCTAACAATAATAATAATAATAATGGCATTTGCTAAGCGCTTACTATGTGCAAAGCACTGTTCTAAGCCCTGGGGAGGATACAAGGTGATCAGGTTGTCCCACGGGGCGCTCACAGTCTTAATCCCCATTTTCCAGAGGAGGTCACTGAGGCATAGAGAAGTTGTGACTTGCCCAAAGTCACACAGCTGACAAGCGGTGGAGCCGGGATTTGAACCCATGAACTCTGACTCCTGTTAAGCGCTTACTATGTGCCAAGCACTGTTCTAAGCGCTGTACACTCATTCCGTGCCCACAAAAGCTGTGTATAGAGCTATAATTCTATTTATTCTGATGGTATTGTCATCTGTTGTTTTGTTTTGTTGTCTGTCTCCCCCTTCTAGACTGTGAGCCGGTTGTTAGGTAGGGACTATATATGTTGCCGATGAGTACTTCCCAAGTGCTTAGTACAGTGCTCCGTACCCAATAAGTGCTCAGTAAATGCGACTGAATGAATGAATGTTATAGTCTACTCTCCCAAGCACTCAGTACAGTGCTCTCCACACAGTCAGCATTCAGTAAATACCATTGACTGACTGCGGCTAGCATTCATTCAGTCGTATTTGAGTGCCCACTGTGTGCTGAGCACTGTACTAAGCGCTTGGGAAGTACAGTTCAGCAACAAATAGAGGCACCAATGCCATGTCCTCCTGCGGGCGATAGTGCACAATCCCTGGCAGCATTTCCAGCCATGGGGAAATAAATGCCAGGCCAAATCAGGCAACAAAATGTCACTGTGCATTATTGCAATCAATCAGTCTTATTTAATCATTCATTTTCATATTGAGCACTGACTATGTGCAAGGCACTGTATTAAGCGCTTAGGACAGTACAGTATATCAGATGCATTCCCTGCCCACCATGAGCTTGCAGTCTAGAGAGGGCGACAGACAATATAAATAAATTTTGGATATGTGTGTAAAGTGATGTGGGGCTTTTAGACTGTGAGCCCACTGTTGGGTAGGGACTGTCTCTATATGTTGCCAATTTGTACTTCCCAAGCGCTTAGTACAGTGCTCTGCACATAGTAAGCGCTCAATAAATGCGATTGATGATGATGATGATGGGGCTGAGGGTGGGGGGTGAATAAAGGGAGCTAATCAGGGAGAAGTGGAAGGGAGTGGGAGAAGAGGAAAGCAAAGCATAGTCAGGGAAGGCCTCTTGAAGGAGATGTGCCTTCAGTAAGGCTTAGAAGGTGCGGAGAGTGATTGTTGGTCGAATAAATAAGGCTTTGAAGAAGGGGAGAGTGGTTCTCTGTCAGATTAGAAGAGGGAGGGTGTTCCAGGCCAAAGACAGTAGGTGGGCGAGAGGTCAGCGGCGAAGTCGATGAGATCAAGGTACAGTGAGTAGGTTGGCATAAGAGGAGAAAAGTGTGCAGTGGTTGTACTGCAGATTAGAGTTCTGACAAGATGGCACGGCTCAGTCCTTCTCCAAGCAACTGGGGGTGGCCACAATCTCTGGGAAATTCAGAGGGCAACTCCTTCTTGCTTCCAGCCCCGGTCACCCCCGGAGAAAGGTCAGTGTCCCCTTTACAGGGGAATGAGGAGAGGTGGGTGGGAGATGGGGAATCCCAGACTGAGCCCCTTCCTTCCTCTCCCCCTCGTCCCCCTCTCCATCCCCCCATCTTACCTCCTTCCCTTCCCCACAGCACCTGTTTATATGTTTGTACATATTTATTACTCTATTTATGTTACTTGTACATTGCTATTCTATTCATTTTATTTTGTTAGTATGTTTGGTTTTGTTCTGTGTCTCCCCCTTTTAGACTGTGAGCCCAATGTTGGGTAGGGACTGTCTCTATATGTTGCCAATTTGTACTTCCCAAGCGCTTAGTACAGTGCTCTGCACATAGTAAGCGCTCAATAAATACGATTGATGATGATGATGAAGTAGATGAGATCAAGGTACAGTGAGTAGTCCGAAGTAGATGAGATCAAGGTACAGTGAGTAGGTTGGCAGAAGAGGAGAAAAGTGTGCAGGCTGGGTTGTAGTTGTACTGCAGATTAGAGCTGTGACAAGATGGCACGGCTCAGTCCTTCTCCAAGCAACTGGGGGTGGCCACAATCTCTGGGAAATTCAGAGGGCAACTCCTTCTTGCTTCCAGCCCCGGTCACCCCTGGAGAAAGGTCAGTGTCCCCTTTACAGGGGAATGAGGAGAGGTGGGTGGGAGATGGGGAATCCCAGACTGAGCCCCTTCCTTCCTCTCCCCCTCGTCCCCCTCTCCATCCCCCCATCTTACCTCCTTCCCTTCCCCACAGCACCTGTATATATGTTTGTACATATTTATTACTCTATTTATTTTACTTGTACATAGCTATTGTATTCATTTTATTTTGTTAGTATGTTTGGTTTTGTTCTCTGTCTCCCCCTTTTAGACTGTGAGCCCAATGTTGGGTAGGGACTGTCTCTATATGTTGCCAACTTGGACTTCCCAAGCGCTTAGTCCAGTGCTCTGCACACAGTAAGCACTCAATAAATATGATTGATGATGATGATGATGATGATGCATCAAGAGCCAGGTGGGCTTTGCATTGGAAATGTCTGTGAGGCTCAGGCTGTGTACATTTCCAGTCCGTACTTGTGGGCAGGGAACCTGCCTACCAATTCTGTTATATTGAATACTTTCATAATAATAATAATAATAATAATAATGGCATTTGTTAAGCGCTTACTATGTGCAAAGCACTGTTCTAAGCGCTGGGGGATACAAGGTGATCAGTTTGTCCCACGTGGGGCTCACATTCTTAATCCCCATTTTACAGAGGAGGTAACTGAGGCTCAGAGAAGTTAAGTGACTTGCCCAAGGTCACACAGCAGACGTGGGGGAGCAGGGATTCGAACCCATGACCTCTGACTCCAAAGCCCGGGCTCTTTCCATTAAGCCACGCTGCTTCATGCGCTTAGGACAGTGCTCTGCACACAGTTTGCACTGAAATCAATACAGTGGATTGATTTTAGCAGTTAGTGTCAGGACTGAACTAGCAAGCTTTTGGTCACAAATCCCAACTGGTTTCTTCTGTATCCTTTTTGCTCTCCTGCCCTTCAAGAGTTTTATATATACATATTTATAGTAATAATAGAGACATATATTATTTTAATGGTGATGTGTTCCCTTTCATTTTATGCTGCAGACCCAAGTCTGAGGTAAACCACAAAGCAAAATGTCTTCAACACTGTCTGAATACACAATTGGTGGGGTGAAGATTCATTTCCCCTGTAAGGCCTACCCATCACAGCTGGCCATGATGAATTCAGTAAGTAGTTTAAAGAATATCAGTCTATTCATGACTAAAGTGAATAAATCCTGAATCCTCATCATGATTTTTTTGTTTTGTTTTATATTTGTTAAGTTCATACTATCTGCCAGGCACTGGGCTAAGTGCTGGGGTAAATACAAGATAATCAGGTTGGACATAGTCCCTGTCCCACGTGAGGCACACACTCTTAATCCGTATTTTACAAATGAGGGAACTGAGGCACAAAGAAGTGAAGTAACTTGCCCAAGGTCACTCAGCAGATAAGTAGCAGAACCGGGATTAGAACCCAGGTCCTCCGACTCCCAGGACTGTCCTCTTTCCACTAGGTCACACTGCTTCTCTGTGTTATGGTTGTTAAACTATGTGTTCTGACCATTCTGCAAGTAAACCAGGTCTGTATCTACAAGGTGAACGGGAGAAGTGGGAAGGGATATGGTCTAGTGGATTTGAGCATGGGACAGTGATCAGGATACCCGGATTCTAGTCTGATCTTAGCACTTTGCCTGCTGTGTAACTTTAGACAAATCACTTAACTTCTCTCTGCCTGTTTCTTCATCAGTAAAATGGAGATAAAATGACTGTTCTGTCTCCCTCTTGGTGAGCAATTTGATGATCTCGAAGCTTCCCCAGGGCCTGGCACATAGCAAGAGCTTAATACATCTTTTTAATGATCACTAATAGTAGTGTTATTGTTAATTTATAATTTCCCATCTCTTCCCCCTAGCTTGGAACTCCCTCCCCCTCCATGTACACCAAGCCATGACTCTCCACTGTCCTAAGCATTATTCTCCACGAGGCCTTCCCTAACGAAGCCCTCTTTTTCCCAGTTCTCGCTCCCTTCTGCGTCATCTATGCACTTCAATCTGTGATTCTGGACATTTAATATTTGCCCCACCCTCCACCCCACAACATTTTCTTCATATCCTTAAATTATCTCTTCTAAATTATTCATTTTAATATCCGTCTCCCCCTCTAGACTGTAAGCTTGTTATGGGCAGGGAACATGTCTGCTAATTCTATTGTATTATACCCTATTAAGCTCTCAGTACAGTGCTCTGCACAGAGTAAGCACTCAGTTAATATGATTGATTGCTTGACACAGAAGGGAGTGGGAAAAGGGGAAATGAGGGCTTAGTCAGGGAAGGCCTCTTGGAGATGTGCCTTCAATAAGGCTCTGAAGGTGGGGAGAGTAATTGTCTGTTAGATATGGAAAGGGAGGGCATTCCAGGCCAGAGGCAGGATGCGAGCAAGAGGTCAGCGGCAAGATAGCCGGGATCAAGGTACAGTGAGAAAACATTAGCAAGATTAAGTGTGCAGGCTGGTTTGC
Organism: Tachyglossus aculeatus; assembly: GCF_015852505.1. NCBI lineage: Eukaryota > Metazoa > Chordata > Mammalia > Monotremata > Tachyglossidae > Tachyglossus > Tachyglossus aculeatus. The sequence continues at coordinate 45,007,239 of NC_052082.1, read as the reverse complement.
AGTAGGAGAGTAACGAGGTGAATTAAAGGCACTCTATCACCTTGCCTCCTCCTAAGTCTCAGGACCAAGCTTTGTCCATCGTTTTTGTTGGGTGATTCCATCTTTTGGAAAACGGTTTATAAACCAGTGTCAGTTTCCTGCAAAGTAATGTACTTTGTCATCTGCAACACAAGGTACAAGGTTCTAATTGTAATTCAAGTTTGCCAAAGGTGCCTTTAAGCCCAAAGCAGGCATCACTAGGGTCTCTCTCAAATTCACTCCTTGTCCCGGGAAGCTGCATAGTCCCCTACGCTCACCATACCATCTCGTTTATCACAAACTGTCTGGAGTCTTGTAGGCTACACCAGATCATTTTATAAAAATATTCAGATGTTTTGGAAGTGGGGATGGCCTAGCTAAATTTGTCAGCCTCCCTTTGTACCCTTCCCTCAACTGCTCTTGCTCATTTTAGATATTTGATTTTTAACGTCTGGAGAATATCTGGTACAGTACATGCTCAGTTTAAGGTTCAGAGAATTCTGGGGTTTTTGGTTCAGATGTTTGGGAAACTAAATCCATATTCTGTTCTTATTCACATCAAGGTTGAGAGGGAAAGGAGAGGAATATAATCAATCAATCAATGATATTTATTGAGCGCTTACTGTGTGCAGAGCACTGTACTGAGTGCTTGGGAGAGTACAGTACAAGAGAGTTGAGAAGCCACATGGCCCGTTGGATAGAGCACGGACCAGAATGTCAGAAGGACCTAGGTTTTAATCTCAGCTGTGTGTGACCTTGGGCAGGCTACTTAATTTCTCTCTGCCTCATTAAGACTGGGAGCCCTATGAGGGACATGGACTGTGTCCAACTTGATTAGCTTGTATATACCCTAGCGCTTAGTACGGTGCCTGGCACATAGTAAGCACTTAACAAATACCACATTAAACCCCTGCCCCCCAAAAAGTAGTGATCATTCAGTCATATTTATTGAGCACTTATTGTATGCAGAGCACTGTACTAAGCACTTGGGAGAGTACAATACAACAATATAGCAGACACATTTGTTCCCTGCCCACAAGTTTAGAATAGTGTCCTGTTGCTTAAGTTTTCAGCAAAAATCATATTGTCACCTTACATCTAAACTAATTACCATCCTGAGGGAGAGATAAAGTGAGAAGCCACCACAATAACCGTGTGCTACACCTTAACTATCCATGCCTTCTTTCCTTTCCTATGAGCCAAACAATACAGACTTCAGTTCTCTAAAAGTGGGAAGAACAGCAAGTCATGAATTTATTCCTCCCAATATTTGGAGAAATTCCATTTCCAGGGAGAAACATGTTTCTTACCTACTGTTCCATTTCCATTTCTAGTGGAGAAACACAGAGTTGATAATACAGTGTTCTTCAAGTATTGACGTGGCACTTTTTGAATTTGTGAAGTTGGTCTCTATAAATGCTACGTCTGTGAGGGCTTGTTGAAATCTGCTTGAACAAAGTGCATTGTTTTCCGCCACCTGTCAACAAAAGCATGTCGCTGACATTTCCTGATTTTTGTTTCTGTCATTTTTATACAATAGATTGTTAGAGGATTAAATGGTAGACAACACTGTTTATTGGAGAGCCCCACAGGAAGTGGAAAAAGCTTAGCCTTACTTTGTTCTGCATTGGCGTGGCAGCAGTCTCTGAGTGGTGAGTACCTAGCTGGTATCAAACTAAGATGGCCTGGGGTTTTGTTGGCAGATATGTGGCCTTGGAAGAAATGATTGTGTGTGTGTGTGTGTGTGTGTGGAGTTGGTTGTGGCATGCCACCAAAGCACCTCCCAGCTTTCTCCCTCAGCCTTACCGAACCATACTAAGGCTAAAGGAACTGTACCGGCCTTAATCTACCAAACCATACTTTGTATTTTTGCAGCTTTACTGTGCTCTTCTTAATGCAGTAAAATAACACAACAATAATAATAATAATAATTGTGTTGTTTAGGTGCTTAGTATGTGCACTGTACTAAGTGCTGGGATAGATACAAGATCATCATGTCGATCACACTCCCTGTTCCTCAGGGGGCTCACAATCAAAGGTGGGGGGAGAACAGGTATTGGATCCCCATTTCACAGCTGAGGAAATGGAGGCACAGAGAAATTAAGTGATTTGCCCAAGGTAACACAGCATGCAAGTGATGGAGCCGTATTTAAAACCCAGATCCTCTGAGTTCCAGGCTTGTGCTCTTCCCACTAGGCCTTGTTGTTTCCCCAGTTATAAAAGAACACATTCCCAACAATAATACAGGAATTTATTTTTTGAAAATGTCACACATCTACCCTCTAATGTATTGAATCCATGGGGTTTCTGTATTTAGTGTTCCCCAAACATGAGGTTCTGGAGGAATGTAACTATAGCGATATAGTAGAACTGGCTTTGTTTGAAGGTGGTTGAAACCGTGTGAGTAGAAAAGTTCCCTGAGAGAACGGGTACAAAATGAGAAATATAGAGGCTTAGAACTGAGCCTTGTGAGACATTTTCACCTGCAGAGTGAGAAGAGGATGGAGAGACAGCAAAGGTAGAGTGGTTAAAGGAAGACTGAAAACCAGAGCCAGGCAGAATTTCTCGAATGAGAGAATGGTCAACCAAGTCACAAGTGCCAGCAGACCAGAGCAGGTTAAATTAGAGAAAAGACAATTAAATTTAGTCCGAAAGACATTGGAATCCTTGATGAGCAAAGTCTCAGGAGAGTGAAAAGGGCAAGAAAACTACTTAGAACCTAATATGTAGAGGCAAATGATATGGAAAGTAAAATCAGTAGAGTGAGCTGAAGAACTCATTGATCTGATTCTACTTTCCAAACAGGAAGTATGTCTGCAGCCACTCCTTGAATTAGTTCCTCAATAGATGGCTTTTTGTCTGATTTTTAAGTACTGCTTAGCAGTGATAGTGCTGTTGCATTGTTTAAACTCATGATAAGCCTGAAATATTATTTTAGTATTATGGTCTTAATAATTAGAAGCTGACTCTGGCAGTTTTATTTCAACCTTTCTTTTTATTGTTGGAGTCATAAATAGCTAGGTTTTTTGACTGACATTTGTAGGGGTATATTCTTCATTTTTTTTTTTTTTTTTTTTTTTTTTTTTTTTAGAGAAGCCAGTGAATGAAGGCGTTGGAAAGAAACCCAAATCACCATTGCCATGCAGCTGTGCCTGCCACTCAGGGAATATTACTCCGGATACAAGCGTAAATCAAGGTGCCTCATGCTCTTTCATCGATTCTACTAAGCCAGCTACTCTGAAAAAGGAAACCTCCTCACCTCTCCCAGGTAACTGGTATCTTTTGACTGGACCATCAGTCGGTAATGGAGACCACTGCAGTCATGGGTTGGGGCTGATTGATGTACCTCCCCCATTTTACGGCTGCCTTTCGCTAGAGGTACAGTCATGATAGAGCATAGCAAGCCAGCCCTGACCCAGCACGATCCCGTTGGGAGCTGCCTTAATGTTCACAAATATTAGACCGCTACGGCTAGTTTTGTTTGTGTCTGTCCGGTACAGAAAATGGCCCCAGGAAAATCACATTGGCTGCCAAACTATCTGCAAAGAAGCAAGCGTCTTCAATTAAAGACGAGAACGATGATTTTCAGACAGAGAGGAAAAGGATTCGTCCCTTAGAAACCGAGCAGCAGGTGAGCCGAGTTTATGGGCAGTGAAATAATCCAGATAGAGTTGAACCTCGCTGTCAAGTATCAATCAACATTTCAGTGTAGGACGGAGAGATTAGTCGGGTCATGCCACCGCCATAAATTAGAGTATTATTTTTTAAAACCTCATTTATATTGTTACCTTTTACAAAGGAGTCTATTGTTGCCACAGATCATTCACAATAACATGTCATAAAGACAGATTACTAGTTGCATATGTATAAATAAGGAATTTAAGCATTTTATGGCCCTCAAGCCTCCTCACTAACACTGTCATTCAAATGGTCAGAGCAATGAAATTTGAAGAAGAAAGGATAACGTCTGTGTGAAAAATTCAAATTGCTGACATACTTTGATAGTCCGTGAAATTCCCTCGTTGCTGAATTTTGATTAGAAATGGAATTGGTCTAATTTCCTTGTCAGGATACTGACTTGAAAATTTGGCATATATTGAGATTAGTATTTTCAGTGTAATGCCATGTATGATGGTTAGTTTGTGCCTCGTAAAAATAAATAATCCAGAATGCTGATTAGAAGAATAATGGCTCATGCACCAAGTTTTCTCACAACTCAAGCAGGCCCTGCTTCCATTTCGTGATGATAGTCGTCAGGAGTTTTCCCATGACAATATGATGTATTTGGGAACTCGGACATTTTATATGAAATGAATATATAAAGCTTTATTTTCACCTTTTGGTTACAGATGTAAAATTCAGAGAAATAATGTGAAAATAAACTACAAGAAGATTAGCCAGAATTAGGTGATGCAGGAATGGAGCTCTTTACAAAACCTGTTCCCTTTTCCCTCTATTCGCTTTGGTTCCAACATTTTGTCTTAGTAGGCAGTAAACAGGAAGAGGTAGCGTGGCCTAGTGGATTGAGCACAGAACTGGGAGTCAGAAGGACCTGGGTTCTAATCCTGGCTCCGCCACTTGTCTGCTGTGTGACCTTGGGCAAGTCACCTCGCTTCTTTGTGCCTCAGTTACCTCATCTGGAAAATGAGGGCTAAGACTGGGAGCTCCACGTGGGACATGGACTGTGTCCAACCTGATTAGATTGTATCCACCCCAGAGCTTAGTACAATGCCTGGCACATAGCGCTTAAGAAGTGCCATTAAAAAAAATAAATATAATTACAGGTAGGAAATGAGGCCATTGATATTTGCAAATTGGATTGAAGAAGATGTTGCATTATATTTTTCAGGGATTTAAAGAACGTGCCCTAGTTCTCCCTTAGAGACCCAGTCAATATGAAATAATCTTTATTTAAATAAAACCAGAAGCACCCATTTTGAGGTGTTAAAAAAATATCAGTGTAGGAAACTCAAATTGTATTACCTTTGATTCTCTTAATTCATAGTTGGGTAATTTAGAGGGGCTCTTTAAGGTATCAAAAAAGTTGATTCCTACTGACCATCAACACTACAGCCCATCATGTGCTGAATGTAGCTGTAGTAATAAAATCATTTATTATACACTGTGTGCAGAACACTATGCTAAGCTCTGAGAGAGACTGCACAAGTGGGAATTAGACATGGTCCCTATCCCTTGGGTGAGGGCGAGATGTTCACAATCTAAGAGCAGCAAGTATTGGTAGTACAACTGAAATGCAGGATTAGGTTCTGGGAGAAAGAACTACTCAAGCATCTTCAATGTATTTTGGCTTCTGTCCTGGGTGCATTTTTGCAGGTCAGAAAACGCCATTGTTTGGCCAAGGGAGTTCAATGTTTTGTCACCGAAGTTCACCAAGAGAAGAACATGAAGCCCAACTCGCCATCAGAAAAAAAAAGCCTTTTCTCTCCAAAAGTAGTAAGTATTGTGTTTAATACAAAAATAGACAGTCTGGACATTCCCAGGTCTGTTAAATACAAACTTTCCTTAGTCATGCTGTATCCTTAAAGAACCCTGAGAAACCGTATTTTACTATCATTTAGAAGAAAATGCAAGACATTTTGTTATGAAGAGCCTGTGATGAGGAGAAATGTTCTCATTAGTCTCCTTGACTGTGATGATTTTCGTCATATTGGATCTTTACATTTTTTTTTTCAGTTGAGATGGCTAAAAACTCATGCATACACTATTTAAAATGCATCTTTTTCGTACGTATACTTTTAAGCAGGCAATGTGTTTGATAGTATTTTCATTTAAATGCCGCTTTGTGTGAATGATATTTTCAACTCAGTTTCTAGGCAAATGTGAAGCTTTTCCAGTTCGGTGCCATTTCTAATACTTAACTAAATTTTTTAGTATTTCTTCTGTAGGTTTCCTGTCGATAGTTATTGTTCTAGCACATTGTGCACGTTTATGAAGGGGTTCAACATTTTTCCCATAGATTTGTGGAAAATTCGTGGAAAAGCTATCATAGATTCTTTAGGTTGCAGGGCACTTCTGGAGGTAACCTGTTTCCTTGCCTCTAGCCAGGAGCGCACCTGTCTGTTCATTTTTTAAAAGTCTCAGGAGGACGCTCAGAATGGCTATTTTAAACTTCCCCTGCAAATGAACTTTTAAAACCATCCTAATATGATAAACTGGGGCACCTGAGTAATTGTTCACCTGCTGTTAATGGCTTTAAACACCTGCACTCAATTGTGCAGAAGGTAGATATGGTGCAAGACCTCTCACAGAGCTTCTGTTTGTAATAGATAATTAACAACCTCTAGCCAGCCCAGTTGAGTACACTAAAAATGTCTTTTTCCTGCGGGGTAGATGGAAAGAATATTTTGTTAGCCAAACTGCTCCACTCCCTTTGTGGTGGGGCAGTGTCCAGGCTTTTAAGGGAGTTGGGGGCAAAGAAGTAAAGAAGCAGCATGATGTAACGGAAAGAGCACGGGCCTGGAGAGTCAGAGGGACCGGGTTCTAATCCAGGCTCTGCCGCTTGTCTGCTGTGTGACCTTGGGTAAGTCACTTCACTTCTCTGTGCCTCAGTTCTCTCATCTGCAAAATGGGGAGTCAACTTACCTCCCTGTTTTTTTGACTGTTTGCCCCAAGTGGGACAGGGACTGTGTCTAACCTGTATATCTTATATCCACCCCAAGCACTTAGTGCAGGGCTCGGCCCTTAGTAAACGCTTCATCATCATCATCATCAATCGTATTTATTGAGCACTTACCGTGTGCAGAGCACTGTACTAAGCGCTTGGGAAGTACAAGTTGGCCACATATAGAGACAGTCCCTACCCAACAGTGGGCTCACAGTCTAAAAGGGGGAGACAGAGAACAAAACCAAACATACTAACAAAATAAAATAAATAGAATAGATATGTACAAGTAAAATAAATAAATAAATAGAGTAATAAATATGTACAAGCATATATACATATATACAGGTGCTGTGGGGAAGTGAAGGAGGAACGCTTAGCAAGAACCACAAAAAAAATTTTGAGGGAAACACTTTCTAGTGTTGTTCCCTTCCCTCCCATGTTACTTGTGTTGCGACAACACTACTTCCTGATTTTTCTCTTTCTGTGGGTGACCTGATTTTTCTCTTTCTGTGGGTGAGAGCCCAGTCGAAGTTGGATCTTTCCTTTGCCTGGTTAGAGGTAATCCTCGTGTCATGTTTTTCCCTAGGAAAAGGACAGGATAGATGTCCTGTGATGAGGAGAAATGTTCTCATTAGTCTCCTTGACTGTGATGATTTTCGTCATATTGGAACTCTACATTTTTTTTTTAGTTGAGATGGGAAGAAAAGGATTCTTTCTTTAAATCAGGGAATCACTTGACCTGGGCACAGAACGAATCCTTCCGAGGTGAAGGAAGGGTAGAGTGGGGGAAAAAACGGGTGGGTTATTTTCTATTTATGGTCTTTCTTAGGAGGAGGTAGTAGAGACTGTTAGGATAATATTGTTCTTGAAGTCAAGCATTGTCCTGAGAACCTTGTATATTTATGGGTTCATGGTAAGGCGATATGTTCTAGTAACTGAAATTTCTTATTACTGCAGCCCTAAATATCTGCCAAGTGATTATGACTAAATGAGAATGTGTCAAACTCCAATGAATCTTTTTCATAAAATGTTTAAATCAACTTTTAAAAATAAATGAATGGGCAAAGTGTGTCATGTTTACTCTTTGGTATTAAATACTAAGTGCCACCATTTCTTAGATGAGAAATTGGTATTTTTCACAGCCAAGTGACTTATTGCATGTCATAACAATGAAAACATGGGTGTTTGACCGTTTCTCTCAATCTTCGAGATTTATTGAACAACCCAAATCCCTCAACTAAATCCAGTAAGCCCAATGATAAACTTTCAGTGCGACACCAAACTTTCTATTTGTATAAGGCCATGAATGATATATGCCATGTTAATTAACACACCACCAGCAAATTTATTGGATTAATAAGGTGGCAAGCAGACCAGGGTTCAACTTGGGTTTCTTGAAAAAACTCTAGTGCATTTCCCACTCGCTGCCCTTTGCTATGAATTGCTGAAGAAATGTCATGTGATATGAAGGCTTATGGAAATCTGGGCTGTTTTAAAACAACCAACCAATCTCCCCTTCTTCCCTCCCCCGCAAAATACGCCTGGTTTTAGTCAACTGTAAGCAGGCAGGCCTATTGTTAAAGGGTGAGGGTCTGAAGAAGGAAATAGTTAAAACCAAAATATAATCAATCATCGCAAAAATTTACTTGGAATGAAGTGAAATGGCAGTCACAAGAGAAGTCTGTGTAGAGAATAAAATCTCACTCAGATATTGCATTTTTAGGGAAGACTTGAAAGAAAAAAGATTTGAAGCCATTCAGATGCAATTTTTAAGATGGGGTAAAACTGCAGCTCTTTAGTCAAGTTTATATTATTCAGAATAATTAAAATTATATTCCTCCAGAGAGTTTAAGCTTAAAAAAAAATCCTTCCACTTTTGGAAATTAACTGATCGCCATGTTGGATGAAAGAAGTCATCATGGACACCAGGGAATTGATAGAGGAAATTTATTGAATTCAGGGTTTTTCTGGAACCCAGAAGAATTTGTTGCCTGGCTGCATAACTCCCTCTGGAGTTGCTTATTTTGGTTTCCGTTGGATTTCGTCCTCTATTTTTGCAGTGGTATAGTGGTGTTTTCCTTCATTTTTTGAGGTTATCAGAAAATTCCTATTTTCTTATTTTCATTTTGAGATCATTGAGTGAGTGAGTGATTGAGGTCATTGTGAAGCATTGTGTTTTTTGCATTCTCCCTTGAACATTAATGTGATATTTATTGTTCAGTAGTATCTTTTTTATCAAATTCGGATTTGTATCTCCAGGCAAAGCCTGTGGAAAAAAAGCATTTTGCGTCTCCAGCTCATTCTTCAGTGTTCTTTTGAGGTGCAGGGATCATCTTCAACCATGTTGGATTTTTTATGATGTATTCGCCAACATAATAGTTTCCACTGAGAACAAAGTGGATGGGGTTAGTGGGAAGAAACTTTTTGCAGACTAAATTGTAGATCTTTTAAAGTAGTACAAGTGTGTTACCTTTACTATTACTTTTCTTAAGAGGACTTAATGAGCCTTCTTTATGTCTTCATAAAGAAGAACCTAAAGTTTGTCAAAGAAGCAGTGTCTACCCATGAGAATCTCACAGTTACAGATGGGTAGACTGACTGTGAGATCATTGTGGGCAGGAATGTTCCTGTTATATTCTCCCAAGCGCTTAGTACAGTGGACATTGGCGGGGGGGATCCTCTTGTGTGAAGAACCCCAATCTGCAAACCCTGTCTGCTGCTCTTGTGTCTGTGATGAAGTCTGTGAGCCCCACTTGGGACAACCCCATGACCCTGAATCTACCCCAGCGCTTAGAACAGCGTTTGGCACTTCGTAAGCGCTTAAACAAATACCATTTTAGCGCTTAGAACAGTGCTTTGCACATAGCGCTTAAGCAGCGTGGCTCAGTGGAAAGAGCCTGGGCTTTGGAGTCAGAGGTCCTGGGTTCAAATGCCGGCTCCGCCAATTGTCAGCTGTGACTTTGGGCAAGTCACTTCACTTCTCTGGGCCTCAGTTCCCTCATCTGGAAAATGGGGATTAAGACTGTGAGCTCCCCCCGTGGGACGACCTGATCACCTTGTAACCTCCCCAGCGCTTAGAACAGTGCTTTGCACATAGTAAGCGCTTAATAAATGCCATTATTATTATTATTATTATTATTACAGTGCTTTGCACACAATAGGTGCTCAATAAATACAAGTGAATGAGTGACCATATACATACAGTAGGAGCAGGAAGAAATCCCAAATGCAGTTGGTACTAGCAGAAATCTAGAATAATATTAAAGTGTTCAGTTCTTCTGCTATTCTTTCACAGACCCGTCCCTAATATAGGCATAACTAAAGGGGACAGGTGATGGGTGGTTTCCTCAAGTGTGACAGATGAAGGGGTGTGGAGTTAACTCGTCACTCTGGTCGTGTTCTGTCTCAGATGCCCACTTAATCTGCCTCATGCCCAGCCTTTTCCCCAGTGAGCTGAGGAAGAGGAGGCAGACAATTACACTCCACCCCTTCAAAGCCTTAGTGAGGGTGTATCTCCTCCAAGAGGCCTTCCTAGACTAAACCCCTCCTCCAAGAGGCCTTCCCAGACTAAACCCCTCCTTTCCTCTTCTCCCACTCCCTTCTGCATCGCCCTGACTTGCTCCCTTTGTTCTTCCCCCTTCCCAACCCCGCAGCATTTATGTATCTGTAATTTATTTTTTTGTATTGATGTCTGTATCCTCCCCCCCACCCCCCCGACACACACTCAAGACTGTAAGCTCAATGTGGGCAGGGAATTTGCCTGTTTATTGTTGTATTCTCCTGAGTGCTTAGTACAGTGCTCTGTATGCAGTAAGCGCTCAATAAATACTACTGAATGGAATAAATGAATGAGGTGTGTCTTCCCAGTAGAGACACCAAAAGCATCAGGGCTTCTTTGGCTGGGAAACAAAAGCGGGAGGAAGATATGCAGGGCGGAAAAGGTGGCAGCCAGGTCAGACAAGAAGCCCTTGCCCTTACTGACATTCATTCATTCAATCAGTTGTATTTATTGAGTGCTTACTATGTGCAAAGCACTGTACTAAGCACTTGGGAGAGTACAATATAACAAATAGACATTTCCTGTCCACAATGAGCTTACTGCCCCACCCCTATTCTGCTCTGCCTCTGGCTGCAGTGATGATGATGATGATGGCATTTATTAAGTGCTTACTATGTGCAAAGCACTGTTCTAAGCGCTGGGGAGGTTACAAGGTGATCAGATTGTCCCACGGGGGGCTCACAGTCTTAATCCCCATTTTCCAGAGGAGGTAACTGAGGCACAGAGAAGTTAAGTGACTTGCCCAAAGTCACACAGCTAATTGGCGGAGTTGGGATTTGACCCCATGACCTCTGACTCCAAAGCCCGTGTTCTTTCCACTGAGCCACGCTGCTTCTCGTGGAGATCAGTGGTTGTTCCCTCATCCTGTGCCCTTTTTTTTTAATGGTATTTGTTAATCCCTTACTATATGCCAGGCACTGAATTAAGCACTGGGGTGGATACAAGCAAACCAGGTTGAACTCTACTGCTTTCCAGTCTGCCCGCAGTGCTCCTCAGCTAGCCCAGCCATTGCCACAGAGGCCCTTTGTTGGGTTGAGCCTTCATCATCATCAATCGTATTTATATTGAGCGCTTACTATGTGCAGAGCACTGTACTAAGCGCTTGGGAAGTACAAATTGGCAACATATAGAGACAGTCCCTACCCAACAGTGGGCTCACAGTCTAAAAGAAGCCGTCAGAAGCCTTCAGAAGCGCAGCCAGACTGAGCATACTTTCAGGTAGCCCCTTGGCAGGTATTGTGGCTTTCCTCTCTCGCCACAATCCCGTTCGGCCCGGAACCATTTCCCTGTTCCCGTTCGAAGTCCTGTCTCTCATTCCCAGGCCCAGCTGTGGGACAGGAGATGGGGATAGGTCGGGGTGGGATAGGAGCAAAGCTGGTGCGGTCTGCCACAGGCATTGCTTACCTCCCCCCTTTCTCTTCTCCTTCCTGGCAGCAGGGGTGGGGAAAGTTTGGGGTGACCCCCACCCCTGAAAATTGTGGAGTGTTGGGAAGGTGGTGAGAAGGGGTGAGTTCAGGAAATAAAGGAACAGGAAAACCTCTGGGAACAAAGAAAGAGAAGGGACGTAGAGAAATTCTTTTAGGGCCCACTTTTCATGCCAGGGTGGTACTGAAAGAGAACCCAAACAATTGCATTTGTTTATGGGAATCATGCCCCTCAATACAGCTGTTCCTGATTCAGCCACACTTTTGAGGAGTATATCATGAGGTACACCTGTATATATTTCTCTTAGACTTTATAAGGGTACATTCTTAATGGGGATTTCCTATTTACATCATGTCTTTTCATTTGTATACAGTATTTGAGAGGCCAAAACACTTTCCAAGGTGTTTCATTAACGGTAATTATAAATGAGGTATTTGTTAAGCACTTACTGTCTGCCAAACATTGTAATAAACCCAAGGATAGTTACAAGACAGTCTGGCCAGGCACCATTCCTGTCCCATATGGGACTTACAGTCTAAGAAGTAAGAACAGGAATTTAATCCTCATTTTACAGATGAGGAAACTGAGGTACAGGGAAGTTAAGTGACTGGCACAAGTCACACAACAGTGGCAAGTGGGAGAGCTGGGAGTAGAACCCAATTGCTTTGAATCTCAAGTCTGTGGTTTTTCCCCGAGGTCACGCTGCTTTTATTTATTGGTTATATTTTGGTAGTCAGATATGGTATTGTACTCTTCTAAGCGCTTAGTTCAGTAGTTTGCACAACAGTACGCACTCGGTAATTTCGATTGAATGAATGAGTGAATGAGTATGGTATGTTTGAATTTAATAATGTAGCATATGCACTTTTTGTTGTTGTTCAGGTCAATGGTTAGGTTTTACTATTGATTTATTTTCCCTTCCTGCCCATCATCCCCTCCCTGGGGAGATTTTAAATGCCTATTCCCCTTTTATTTTCTTGATATTGTAGAGGCCAGCAGAGTGTGCTGTTGATGTTCGGTAAAGATCTTCCTTATTTTTTTGTCTTTGAAAAGGATTTAAAGCTTTTTGTTGTATTCTGAGTTTTTCAATCTTTCCTTAAAAAAAAACTTCCTAAGAGGTTAACAAATCACACTTGAATTCTAGAATTTCTAGTGAAAACGATAAACTAGAAGATCACAAGGTGAGAGTCTCCATTATGCAGTATTTTATAGTCATTTTTAGTTTTCTCATTTCAGTAAAAGGGGGTGCTTTTTGTGCTTATCATAGCTTGCTCTCAAATAGTGTTGCTTGGTCAAAATCACACCACTTGGTACCTTTTGTCTTTAAATTCAGATGTTTTTAAGTAGGATCTGCTTATGTAAACTGTTTTATGTTGCTTATTCCTCTCACCCAAAGGTCCTTAGTAAGAAGAATAACACTACTGTTAAACAAGTGAGTTGAAAATGAATGGAACTTGCCCTTCTTTTGCTCCTGCCCCTGCCACCCCTAAGGTAATTTAAAATCCAGCATGGTGGCCGTGCTCATTTTTCCCATTTAATGAAAAACTTACTCAAGCTGTGTTGTCCAAAAAATTAATTTCATGTGCAAGAAGTGTATTCTTGTGCTTGTGTAAGACCCAAGTGTCTACACAACTTGTGTAGGAATATCTTGTGAATCCATTGTGGAATTTAGGCTTATATAGGAAGACAAGTTGCTCTCGTTGTTTTGTTGGTAGATGAATTTTAAAGCTAGTGTTGCATCAGGTTTACAAAACTGTGTACTGGCTGAACTATTCTGAGAGAGTTTATGGGATACAAATGGATATTTAGACCAGTTGTGAAGGAATGGTTGAAAGCCAGGCAGTCACACAGTAATGGGTAAAATAAAAATGAAGAATATTAGGTTTTAGAGAATATATTTGGTTTTCCATCTTACGTGGCATGAAAAGTCTTGTAAAGCATTTCTCTATTCAGTAGAAAGCTCCAGCATAGCTTGTGTAGTTCAGAAAAGGTTCGCCTCTTTCATCTATTTAAAAAGCAAAAGGTACTTTGACCTCCTTTTGAGAGTTTCAGCCCTGTGTTTTTAGTCTTAAGAATCCTGAATTTAAAGGAGGATCAGATTTGGTGGCATTGAAAGAACCAACATTGAATGTAATCCAGTTAACAATCACCTCCTTAGCATATTTTTGTTCCATTTTATAAGGAAGTAGAAGAAAACTCAGAAGGTTGAATTGTGTTGACATAGAATAATTGAGAAAGTATCAACAGAGCTAAAACTGTGAAATGAGGTTGTTGCCTTGAAAAATAAGATGAGAAGCTAAATAATATGGTGCTGGTGAAAGTAGTTATGAAGGCTGAAATAATCTCCCCTTCAGAGTATTTTTAGCAGATATTTATTGGAAGAAGTCAATTCCTTTTTGTCAACGTGGTTCTTATGTATTTGCTAAAGTCAAGGGACTGAATTCTGAAGTAAAAATAATTCAGCAAACTTTTTTTTCCTCTTCAGAGCCTGTGGTCAAATTTTGCTTTTTCTAATCTGGATTACAATTCCATCCTACAGCACTTCAGGCAAGAGAGATTATATGACACTTTGTTCTTGAACACTTTGCTAAATCCTGAGTTATTTTTTCCCAGAATCTAATCAATAGGTCAACTTATACCTGGAGTCAACTCCATGGGAGTGAAGGGGACTCTAGACCCAGTGAGTCTCCAACTGTGTGGTAAAAACCTTTTGTTTCCAACTAGACTGTGAGCCCACTGTTGGGTAGGGACCGTCTCTATATGTTGCCAACTTGTACTTCTCAAGCGCTTAGTACAGTGCTCTGCACACAGTAAGCGCTCAATAAATACAATTGATTGATTGATCTCCACTGATTTTTGAGCCGGACTTACGGCGTCTTCCCTGGCCAGCCCCAAGAGCTCTTACGGGGTGGGCTAAGACGACCCCAAATTGGAACTTCTTCAAAACTCACCCGACTAGGCCCCAGCCAGCTTGTAGTAATAATAATAATGATAATAATAATAATTATGGTGTTTAAGTGCTTACTATGTGCTAAGCACTGTTCTAAACCCTGGGGTAGATACAAGGTAATCAGGTTGTCCACATGGGACTCACAGTCTTAATCCCCATTTTACAGATAAGGTAACTAAGGCACAGAGAAGTTAGGCAGCTTGCCCAAGGTCACACAGCAGACAAGTGGCAGATCTGGGATTTGAACCCACATTTTCTAACTCCCAAGCCCGTGCTCTTTCCATTAAGCCACGCTGAAGCATCCCCCGCCTTTGTATTATACCTAAGAGAGTAGCTATAAATAATGAACTTGAGTAGTTAAAGCAATAATGAGTATTCAAATGGAAAAAGGAATAAATGATAAAGTGGCTGAGAAGAAGGCATGACTGGAAAGGTGGATGGATTAATTGGGGAATGCTTCTGGGAGGGGGAACTTTTCAGGAGAACTTTGGAGAAGAGGGACATTATGTCAAGCTGGTTGGGGAGGATATTCCAGATAAGGGGGAGGGCACAAGCAAAATGGGTCAGATAGACAGGGTTTTTAAGAATGAACTATGGATAGGTTTTCAAAAATAACATTCTTATAATCAACTCCACAATTGCTAAGTGGGGTTGATTTTTCACAACTATTTCTAGACTGCGAACCCGTTGTTGGGTAGGGACTGTATCTGTTGCCGAATTGTACTTTCCAAGCGCTTAGTACAGTGCTCTGCACACAGTAAGCGCTCAATAAATATGATTGAATTGAATGAATGAAAGACAGATCATGTCATAAAGTGTAGTTTGTTCATTCTTGATTTTTGAGGGTTTTCTATGGTATTCGTTAAGTGCTTACTCTGAGCTAGACACTGTACTGAGCCCTGGGGTAAATTCAAGCTAATTAAGTTGGACACTGTCCTTGTCCCACATGGGGCTCACAATCAATCCCCATTTTAAAGATGAAGTAACAGGCACAGAGAAGTGACGTGACTTGCCTAAAGTCACACAACAGACAAGTGGCAGTGCTGGGATTAGAACTCAGGTCCTTCTGACTTCCAGGCCCGTGGTCTATCCCCTAGGCCAGTTAATATTTTGAGAAGTGTATTTCAAAAATTTACACAAGCATTTCTTTATTCTTGGAATTACTAACTTTGCGCAAGAGGACGTCTCCCTCCTTTTACTTCCCCCATCATTTTTGAAGTGTCTTAATAGTCTAGAAGAAGAAGAAGATCTTAATTTCAAGTTTCTTAGTAGCTTGCAGACAGTTGTTTAGCTTTGATACTTTCAAGCTATTCTCAGTGCCCAGGTGTTTTGAAACACTCTCGGCGTTTACTAGTCTCAAAAAAGGCTGTTCTTTAGAAAGAATCAAAGATGACACAGTACAGAGCAAAATCTGCTCACTTCCCAAGACAAGAGATTTGTGTTCTTCCCAAATGCTTGGGTTTTTTTTGTCCTGTTGTGTTACATAGTAAGCAGTGTTTTCACATTTCAGTTTTGTCAGTCTTCAAGGAAAGCGCTTATATGTCTTAGTTTTTGGGAAAGGTGTTCACTCAGAGTATTTCATTGGCATGGAAGCATTGAGGCAAGTGAATAACAAATGAGCATGAATACTGCCTAGTTCTGTAATGAATACTTTTCATTTTACAAGAAATATTAAAGTAGTAATCAAATAAATAATCAGCTTCTTCCCCACTGCTTTCAAACATGCTCATGTATACCCTATCCTAAAAAAAACCCTTCACTTGACCCCACAGCTCCCTCCAGTTATTGCCCCATCTCCCTCCTTCTTTTCCTTGCTGAACTCCTTGAGTGAGTTGTCCACACCTGCTGCCTCCACTTCCTCTCATCCAATACTCTCCTTGACCCTCTCTATATATGGCTTCCCTCCACTCCATGGAAGCTGGCCTCTCTAAAGGTCACTAATGGCCTTTTTCTGGCTAAATCCAATGGCTTTTACTTCATCTGATCCTCCTCTATCACTCAGCTGCCTTTGACACTGTGGACTACCCCCCTTCTCCTTGAAACACTGTCTGACCTTGGCTTCCCTGACAGTGTCCTCTCCTGGTTCTCCTCCTAGCTCTCTATTTTCAGTCTCATTCATGGGCTCTTCCTCTGCCTCCCACTGTCTAATGTGGGAGTCACTCAAGGTTCAGTTCTGGGCCCCTTTCTATTATTCATCTACACTCACTCCCCTGGAGACCTCACCACTCCCATGGCTTCAAATACCATCTACACGGGTATGATTCCCAAATCTTCCAGCACTGTTCTCTCCCCGTCTCTGAAGTCTCACAGTTTCTCCTGCCTTCAGGACATCTCTTCTTAGATATCCAAACCATCACCTTAAACTTAGCGTGTTCAAAATAGAACTCTTCCCATCCAAACCCTGTCCTCTCCCTGTCTTTCCCATTACTATCCTCCCTGTCTCATAAACTTGTGTCCTTGGCATTATCCTTGACTCATTCATTCATTCAATAGTATTTATTGAGCGCTTCCTGTGTGCAGAGCACTGTACTAAGCGCTTGAGAAGTACAAGTTGGCAATATATAGAGACAGTCCCTACCCAACAATGGGCTCACAGTCTATCTCTCTCACCCATATATCAATCACTGGTATTTATTGAACACTTACTGTGTACAGAGCACTGTACTAGCACTTTGAAGAGTTCAATAAAAGTTGGTAGACATGTTCCCTGCCTATAAGCTTACCTTCTCTGTGCTTCAGTTCCTCATCTGATGAATATGAGTAATCTCGTAGTGATTAAGTCTGTGAGCCCCATGGGGACAACCTGATTACCTTGTATCTACCCCAGCGCTTAGAATGGTGCTTGGCACATAGTAAGTGCTTAACAAATACCATCATTATCATTATTATTACATGTTTCGTTTATCACCAGATCTTTGTTTTACCTTTACAATACTGCTAAAATCCTCCCTTTCCTCTTCATCTAAACTATTGATCCAAGGACTCGCCCCATCCCGCCTTGAGTATTACATCTGCCTCCCATCCTCACTGACCTCCCTGCCTCCCGTCTCTCCTCACTCCAGTCCATACTTCACTCTTTTGCCTGGCTTATTTAAAAAAAAAAAGTTTAATCCATAGCTTCCCACTTCTCAAGAGTCTCCAGTGGTTACCAACCAACCTCCTCATCAAACAGAAACCACTTACTGTTGGCTCAATCAGCTCACTCCCATCTACCATACCTTGCTAATTTCCTACTAAATCCAGCATGCTCACTTCACTCCTCTAACACCAACTTTCTCAATGTTCCTCAATCTCATCTTTCTCACCACTGATCCCAGGCCCACATCCTCCTCCTCCACATCCTCCCTCCATCTCCATATATGAGAGACCACCAACCACCACGCTTCTTACCTTCGAAGCCATATTAAAAATCTCGTAACCCCCAAGAGGCCTTCCCAGAATAAGTCCTCATTTCCCCTACTCCCTTTTCTTTCTGCATCACATATTCACCTGGATCTGGGCCATTTAAGCACTTGCTATTCACCCATCCTCAACCCCATAGCACTTTATGTACGTATCTTTAATTTATTTGTTTTAATGTCTGTCTCCCCCTCTACACTGTAGTAAGTTCCTTGTGGGCAAGGAAACTATCTCCAATTCAGTTGTGTTACACATTCCCAAGTGCATAGTATAGTGCTCTGCACCCAATAAGTATTCAGTAAATACTGTGGATTGATTAACTCAGTTTCCTTGAAGTCATTCACGTTCAGAAAAACTAAAGAAACATTAGTAATAAACACTTCAGAAAGCTCGTTTAACCTCATCTGGCTCTTTTAGTTGAGATGCCACTTCAACTGTACCTGCAGTAATTGAAACATTCTGTGTGGTTCAGGGAAACATGAGAATCTTTTTCCAGTGAAATGAATATTAATATTCCTTAGCTTGTAGATTTGCTTTAAATCTACAGAGCATATTTTCAAGACCTTATTTTTTTTTTCATTCAAAATTTTCTTTTTATTGTGGTCTCATTTCTACTGTCACCATGTTTGAAAACAAAAGCCTACGTTTTCATTATTTTATGAATAGGAACAGATTTTAACTACTTAAAATACTGTATGTATTTGCAGCTTGGTGAGGGGATCAATAAGTGTTCAGTTTATAAGTGAATAATTACAATACTTTTTGAGGAAAATAGTGGTAGCATTTTGTGTATTGTCACTCAGCCATTAAGAAAAACTTGGGAGGAGAATTATGGAAGAAATTGAATAATAGAAAGTGAAACCGATTTTATATGGTCATATAAAGCTTTTGAAAAGAGAATGTTTAAAATGTCTTCAGGCATTCATTCACCCCATTGTCCTCTTTGTAACTTCCCCTATTTCCCACATCTAAATTGGCAGCCTGGCTTATTAATAGAGCAGGCAGACTTACAGCTGAGTTCATAAAGCATTTTGTGTTTTAAAAGCATAGTGATTAATTTAGCAAATCCCTAAAACACCCTTGTTTCAGAATTCTGTTTCTAGTTGGCATACTGCCGTATAATTAGAGCTTAGACAAGGAAGTAGGAAATCATATCAAGAAGGCAGCGTATCCTATAAGAGGCTGCCAGAGGGTATGGCCAAGGGGGCATCAGACCCAGCCAAAACTGAAAATTTACAGCACTGTAGAATTATCTAACTTTCTCTATGGTTGTTGGTCCTGAACCTTCAACAAATGACACATCCAACTCCATGAGTTTCATCAATATCACTCACTGGCCATATTCAACATCAAGTGGCAAGAAAGAAGAAGCAGTGTTGCCTAATGGATAGAGTACGGGCTCAGGAGCCAGAAGGAGCTGGGTTCTAATCCTGGTTCTGCCACTTGTCTGCTGTGTTACCTTGGGCAAGTCACTTTACTTCTAGGCCTCAGTTTCCTTATCTGTAAAATGGGGATTAAGACTGTGAGCCCTATGTAGGACAGGGACTGTGCCCAAACCAATTATTTTGTAGCTACTCCAGTGCTTGGCATATAGTAAGTGCTTAACAAATACCATTATAAAAAAAAAGACAAGATGAAAAACAATTGTAATATTTTGGTTCCAAACCAGGCTATGCTCATCATAATATCATCTCACCCTGGTGGGAGGAAGGCACGCTAGATGAATGGATGATGGTAGACTATTTTTATAACCTGCTCTGGAGTTTTGAAACAACCACCATATTGCCCCTGCTGTGTTATACTGCTCACTCCCTTGGAAAATCCAAGGTGAGACCGCCCTTTCTTCACTCTTCCAAAATAGGACCTGTTAAATCACCACGATTGATGTCCATGGCCCGAGAACAGGGATTTCATTATGTCCCAGTACCAGCTAGGACATATCAGACCGGGCGAAAAAGGGAGTGTTCTGGTGTATCTAACTGAATTCCTAGTAAAGTGAAATATCAGCTATTAATAGTGTACCTGTAGATGGAAGTGAATGTGTGAACAATCATTTTTAATGAACAAATTATTAAGAATTAGGAGTGCAGTTGCTGAATTGAGTAGATGAAAGAGAGAAGTACCGTGGTACCCTGGTTGACAGAGGCATAAATTCAGACTCCCTTGGGTGTGAGTCAGGTAGAAGAAAGGACAAAGAATAATGTTAACTTGTAAAGTCATTGTGATAGGACTGGAAAAAGATGGCTAGTGTGGTTTAGTAGGGATCTGTTAGATTAGATCTCATTTAATAGCTCCAATTATTCTTCCTCATTTTCGGATTCTCTACAGAATTGAAAGGCCAACAACTGGCTGCAATGGTGGAAAGAACACCTTCTAGACTGTGAGCCCACTGTTGGGTAAGGACCGTCTCTATATGTTGCCGACTTGTACTTCCCAAGTGCTTAGTACAGTGCTCTGCACACAGTAAGCGCTCAATAAATACAATTGAATGAATGAATGAACACAGTAGTTATCTCAACCTTTTATAGCTCGGAACTTCCTTGGACGTTTCATTCTCTCCGTTTTGCCAAGGAAATTGGGATTATGACTATTTTGTTTGTGGAATTGATTCCTCCAACATGTGTCCTCTTGAATGAATGACTGGGGGAAGATGTACTATTAGGATTGGACCAACTAAAAGGTGATAGCAGAAACCCTTGCCTTCAAAAAGTATCCAGATTTCAACAATAAAGAATCTTGGAATAAATCTTGGGATGACTAACCTTTCCTTTAAAAGTGAATATCTTCACCATTCTAGGTGCTACGGTAGCTTTCCACAGACCTCATAAAGGTTCATATTAGTTTTTAATTTTTTTTTATGGTGTTTGTTAAGCACTTTCTATATGCCAGGCACTATACTAAGCACTGGGGGAGATAGAAGCTAATCAGTTTGGACAGTTCATGCCCCACGTGGGACTCACTGTCTTAATCCCCATTTTACAGATGAGGTAACTGAAGGCCAGAAAAGTGAAGTGACTTGCCCAAGGTCACAAAGCAGGCAAGTGGCAGAGCTGGTATTAGAAAGCAAGTCCTTCCAACTCCCAGGCCCGTGCGCTATCCAGTAGGCCATGCTGCTTCTTCAATAATCAGTTCCAATGCAGTTAAGTATATGAGAAGACAAAAGTTATGTTAGGAGGAGAAAAATGACAATATACTTGTGTGTCATTTTAAAACTGTGTTACTGCCATTTTCCTTGTTACCTCAGCCCCACCTTGGCTAAAGGGCAAATGGCTTTTCTTACTGGCATTAGGGTGAGAATTGCCCTTCATCTAAAAAGCCTTAGTAAGGATGTGGCAGGTATAGAGGCGAGACAACCCTTTCCCAATGCGTTTGTGCCACTGCTCTTGCAAAGAAAGAATAAAGGTTTGGAGTAGGCATACTTCTCTATCCTTTTTTCTAAAATTTCAGATTTACACTATAGTTCCACAAAAATTTCAGTCGGCCACCGAGCATGCTCAAACGTTTTCTGCCTAAAATTGGCACCATTACAGATTAGGGGCCTGACTCGTTAATTGCTTTTTGATTGTTGTTATTGAAAAAGAGCAAAAACATTACATTGATTCTCAAACTGGTTAATGTTTCCAGTTTTGTTATTTTTTAATAATAATAAAGAACCCTAAATTGGAAAAGAGTCTAGTCTGCTGTGATACTTTTGGCCAACTGGAAGGCAGTGAAAATCAAGAGATGTGGAGCTTTAAATGTATGCCAACAAACGCTTTTGCTGTGGCCAAGAAGGCTTGTTACTTTCTAATAATAAATGAAAGTGTATCAAACCAGGAAAATGAAGCCGCCCTCAGTTTTTTTTTTATAACTTAATAACAAAAACAATGTTAAATCCTACAGAGGTGTCTGTTACTTCAGCAGCAGTGGAGAGAGAATAAAAAGGAAAATACAGCTAAAGATAACAAGGACCAAATTAAAAAAATAGTTTTTCAAATGTAACTCGGCTGAAAATGATTCCTTTAATTTGTTAAAATGAATCTAATTCCCTGAAGGGGTAAAGAGGCAAGTCAAAATTGCCTGGTGGGAAAAGAAAGCGAGAGTAGGGATTTTTCAGACCACCAGAGGAAGGAATTCTGCCATCGGAGGCCTTCTATGGAAAACTTTGCACCTTTAATTTCACTCCCTTTCAGACCTCGGCTGTATCTAACCTTAACAAATTGCTTTCCAGGAAAAGCCTGGAGGAAGTCACAGGAAGCAGTGTGGTCTAGTGGGTAGAGCACGGGCCGGGGATTCTGAAGGGCCTGGGTTCTAATCCTGACTCCACCACTTGTCTGCTGGGTGAACTTGGGCAAGTCACTTTAACTTTTCTGTGCCTCACTTACCTCATCTGGAAAATGGGGATTAAGATAGTGAGCCGCATGTGTCACAGGTACGGTGCCTGGCACATAACACTTAAAAAATACCATAAAAAACAAAAAGCCCAAGGTAAGAAGACCTGGTCTAAATTGACCCTCTAAGAGAAGTGTTTACATATGAACTATTGTCAGAAGCCTTTCAGCAGCATTTAACCATGTTAGTACATTGAATTTCCAGGTGTGTCCTCCTACTTATACTGTGAGCCCCATGAGTGACAGGGACTTTGTCCAACCTAATTATCTCCTATCTACACCAGTGCTTAGTACAGTGCTTGGCACATAGTAAGTACTTAAGTACTATATCATTATTATTCAGAGAGCATATTCAAGGTTTAAAGGGTAAATGCTTGTTGGAGTATTCAGGGGAAGAATTAGATTCGAAGAATAAAAATGAAATGTGACTATCAGGGATTACGTTTTCAGTGAATAGATGGAGTGTGAATTTTTCTGAAAACAGGTATAGTATGTTTCTCCTGACTCCACTCAGTAGCCAAGAAGCCGCATTCTTCATGAAGCCTCATCTTCTCAGTAGTCTCTTTTAAGAGTGGCCCCAAAAGTGAGAAAGTCATGAATGGCCGTGTGACCCCCAGCATTTCACTTCACTGCTCTGTGCCTCAGTTCCCTCATCTGTAAAATGGGGGTTAAGACCGTGAGCCCCACCTGGACTGTGTCCAACCCGATGAGCTTGTTATCTACACCAGTGCTTACTATAATGCCAGCACATTATAGTAAGTGCTTAACAAAGCCTGTAAAAAAGGGTAGGAGGACCCTTAGGACTCAGTCCAATGCATGTGATAGGCTAATTCCTTTAACCTAATTTTGAAACCCTGTTCTCCATCAAGAGCTCTGGTTTCTTGCTCTTATATTCAATTATTAATGTGCCGAAGGCTTCTGTGTGAAAGTGGAGCAGAAGAGACCGGGAGCACGGCAACCAGAATTCAGACCATTTGCCTCTCCTTCCTCCCCTATACCTCCTCCCCCAATTGATGAAGGCACTGTCTAGTGAGCCATTCCTTCTGGAAGCATATTCAGAGGGCCTCCAAAACAGAGGCCTTCTCTCAAAGGTAGATAGGTGATCTCTCTGACAGGTTTAACTTCCTTCGACCTCGAGTTTGGGAACTCGAGTTTGTTCTCGAGCCGAGGATTCTAGCAAAGGAAAAAACTGTCCTTGTCAAAATCTAGACGCCAGTTATACCCCTGTGGTTTTCTCTTGATTAATTCTCCTAAAGCTTAGCCTTTCAGAAACTGGGGCAGCCGTG
Organism: Tachyglossus aculeatus; assembly: GCF_015852505.1. Lineage (NCBI taxonomy): Eukaryota > Metazoa > Chordata > Mammalia > Monotremata > Tachyglossidae > Tachyglossus > Tachyglossus aculeatus. The sequence goes on along the minus strand of NC_052082.1, from coordinate 44,983,607 downwards.
TTAAGGAATCCCCATTTACACCGGGTAAGAAAGTAAACAGTAAATGGAGAGTAGTGTAACAAACACTTGCAGTATCAAAAAACAACAGTGAAAAGAATCTGTCTTAATGTGCTAGCCCATTGCAGTTTAACATATTGCTTACAACCCTCACAATAGGGTTTGAGTGACTTCAAGTTACACATTCCAGAAGATTGGCAGTCTGTTACAATCAGAGTCCCAACTTTAAAGCGGGCTAATTTTCAGCGATGGGATGAAGAAAGTTGCGGATTTGTGTTACACACTCTCACCTGACACCGTATCCGATCCTTTACCTGCTGATTGACATCTTGAATGAGCTCTTTGAAGCAAGTCCCAGCTTAATTAAAACGTTTGCTTGGTTAGCAGTGATCTGTGAAAGCCTGTGATAAATATTGAATTGGGTTCACCTGCTGGTTACTGTGAGTGGATAAACAGCTGCTTTGTGCAGTTTAATCATGAGACTGTGGCCGCCGAGCCCCTACTCCTGTTTAAAGAGTTTTTAAAATAGAATACTTGAAAAGCTATAGTTATGTCACTTCTGATATCTTAGCAGAGTGTGCTTGTGTGAGATTTCACACACCAGGCATTCAGCACTCTATCATTCAGGTGGCTTAGTAACCAGGGAAAGGTAGATAAAGATAACAATAAGCCCCTTTTCTTATGCCTCAAAGATCATAGTGCCTATAGATATAGTCAGCTCCTTTCACCTTTAGCTCTCTGTGCCTCTGACTTTTCTTTAAAAAAAGAGGACATTTTGCATTTTTGCATGTTCCTGAATAGCTAAAGGAGAGCTACGCATTACTGAAGAGAGCCTGGACTCCTTAGATACTAGGTTTTTGAGTTATAGATGCTCCATTTAATTTGATAGGCGGTTACCTTTTCTCTGCTTTAGTTTCTCCTTTTGTAGGTGGAATTCAACTTGACATTCAGATGTAAACCCCTAACTCTGAAAATGCTGAATTTGACATGTCAGTAGCTCTGTGCTGCACTGAGTAATAAATATCATTGAACTTGATAACTGCCAAAGAGGCAGATGGGACATAAGCCTGTCTTGAAAGTAGAATGCAATATCTCCTCCATTCTGTAGTGAGAGTGTCATCATTTATTTTCAGGTTCATATCCCCCTCTAAACTCTAAGTAAGCTCTTTGTGGGCAGGGAACCTGTTGTATTATGGTCTCCAAACTGCTTAATTCAGTTCTCTGCATACAGTAAGTGCTCAAAAAATGCCATTGATTGGTTGATCATCAGTGGTATTTATTAAGTGCCTACTGAGTGTAAAACACTGTACTGAGCATTTGGGAAAGTACAATTGAAGTAGATCACTGTCCCTCAGCTTACGATCTGATGGGGTAGACAGACAAAAATGGGAGCAGGAGGAAGATCAAGAATATTACCAGAGAAATTACAAGTGTATTGGGATGAAAATAGCTAAGTTATGGAATATATAAATATATATACAAATGATATATGTTCTTTCATTCAGTCAATCATATTTGGTGAGCGCTTACTGTGTGCAGAGCACTGTACCAAGTCCTTGGAAAGTACAATTCGGCAACAAATAGAGAATCCCTACCCAACAACAGGCTCAGTAGTTAGAGATGTGCTGATGGTAGGGAGGAAATCTATAAATGCTAAGGGAAGTGTTGGTTGATATTATGGGGGATTTTTTAAGAGAGCTTTGAAGATGGGAGAGCTGATAAGGTAACACTTGTGATTTGAGGAACTACAAAAAAAAATCCTTTTGTTATTTTTTTAGTAGTGTTAAAATGGTAAGGAAATAAAAGTTTTTCTAGTTCCATCACAACATACATTTTATTTGGTTCTTTACAATGTGTAAGATTACAGAAGCAATATAGTTAGAGTCTCAGGTTCCTGCATGCAGAGTTTCGGCTAGCTTATGATGTCCCTAAGCAGGATCTTAAAATATAAAAAACTGAAATGTAGTTCTTAATTCAGCCTTGGAGGATTAAGAAATATAGGTAATATATATTTAAGCTCATAGAGGTTAATACCATAGAGGTTGACTGCAGACTGCTTTTTTAAAAAATGGTGTTTAAGTTTTTACTATGTGGCAGGCCCTGTACTAAGCATTGGGGTAGACAAGATAGTTTGGACACAGTCCATGTCGTACATGGGGCTCGCAGTCTCAATCCCCATTTTACAGAGTAGGCAACAGAGGCACAGAGAAGTTAAGCGACTAGACTGTGAGCCCGTTGTTGGTTAGGGACCGTCTCTATATGTTGCCAACTTGTACTTCCCAAGCGCTTAGTACAGCGCTCTACACACAGTAAGCGCTCAGTAAATACGATTGAATGAATGAATCCCACAGCAGACAAGTAGAGGAGCTGGAATTAGAACCCAGGTCCTCTGATTTCCAGGCCTGTGCTCTTTCCACTAGGCCATGCTGCTTGTGGACAAGGAATGTATCTCCCAATTCTGTTATATTGCACTCTCCCAAGGGCTTAGTACACTGGTCTGTACACAGTAAGCACTCACGAAATGTGATTGATCAACACCTACATTTAGAAACAGGGTTTCTATTCATGCTGTAACTAATTCAAGCCTTGCAAACTTGCAACAATATGTTCTGAATAACATTTTTAAGGGAGTTAACTGGTTCTAGATAGCATACGTTATGCTACAGAGTATGTTGGAAATACCAGTTGTCTGTAAATAGGACCACTTGGGAAATAGGCTATTCTAAAATTGCAAATAGAAAATATCTACTGTAGCATTACTTAATTGTCTAAAATATTTTTGAAGGTTTAACTTAAATGTATTCCCTTCAGGGTTTGGTATTGGCAGAATGGAGCTAATTAAGTGTAACTGCAGAATTGAGTAGTATCTTTGACATGATGTAGTACTCATGGGAAGCTGTGTCCATTATCCTTTGAATTGGAGATCTCTTCTTTAGAGCAGAAGGAGATGAGACCTACTTATCAGATAATTGCTCTCCATCAGAAAATGTTCATTATAGTAAAACCTCACTAGTTCAGGTCGAAGGAGGAGAAAGGCAATCTGAACTGTAAAAAATCTGAGTATCTTTAGGATGCTTTTAATGAGCACTATGGATATGCCTGAATGTTGCCAAGTTTGGGCTTAATTTTTTGGTGCTTATACTGGTCTGGTTTCCTCTGTCTTTTTAACTTTGTTTTGGAAAGTTGGGGAAGTTGGAGAACTAGGATATTTATCTCCCCTCTCCTCTTCCCTACTGCTGCTGCCTCCTCCTACCCCACTTTCCAGCTGTCCTATCCTGTTTGCATGTTTCATAATATTTGCACCCAATTTAGGGTTTTGTTAACTTCAGTAGAGCTCAAACATTTCCTTCTTTAGATCAATATAGAGTAATAATAAATATGTAATTTGTTAAGCCCTTACTATGTGCCAAACACTGTTCTATGCGCTGGGGGAGATACAAGGTAATCAGGTTGTCCCATGTGGGGCTCACCGTCTTAATCCCCTTTTACAGATGAGGTAACTGAGCCACAGACAAGTGGCGGAGTCAGGATTAGAACCCACGTCCTCAGACTCCCAAGCCATTGCTCTTTCCGCTAAGCCATGCTGCTTATTATTATTATTATTATTGTTATTATCATCAATATAGAAAAACAGCATGGCTTGGTGGTTAGAACACGGGCCTGGGGATCAGAAGGACCTGGGTTTTAATCCCTTGTCTGCTGGGTGAACTGGGGCGAGTCATTTCACTTCTCTGTGCCTCAGTTCCCTCATCTGAAAAATGGGGATTAAGACTGGAAACCCTATGGAGGACAGGGACTACGTCCAACCTGATTTGTATCCACCCCAGTGGTTAGTACAGTGCCTAGCTCATAGTAAACACTTAACAAATGCCATTATTATTACTATTATTATTGTTATCTAAACCTACCTTTATCAAGAGAAGAGAGGGCGAGGGAGGAAGCAGGTAGTCGAATGGTGACAAATTCAGAACTAGTGAAGCCTAAATAAGTGGGATTCCATTTTGTTAGCAGGTGAAAAGATTTCCCCTAACAGTAGCCTTCTGAGAGAAGCGAAGAACAATGTATCTCCCGGTGATTATGTATATAGCAATATATATAATCAGTACTGTATAGTTGTCCATTGGTGTAGCAGAGTGGATGTGGTAGAAAAGACTGTTTTGCATGATTAAAAATCTTTGTTCTCTCAATCCCGCTACTTAGCAGTTTTGAATTTTTATCCCTCTAGACTCTAAACTCTGTGGGCTGGCAATGAGTCTAGCAACTGTATTATACTCTTCCAATCAATCACTGGTACTTACTGAATGCTTACTGCGTGCAGGGCACTGTACTAGCAGCATGGCTCAATGGAAAGAGCCCGGGCTTTGGAGCCAGAGGTCATGGATTCAAATCCCGGCTCTGCCAATTGTCAGCTGTGTGACTTTGGGCAAGTGACTTCACTTCTCTGGGCCTCAGTTACCTCATCTGGAAAATGGGGATGAAGACTGTGAGTCCCACGTGGGACAACCTGATTACCTTGTATCTACCCCAGCGCTTAGAACAGTGCCTTGCACATAGTAAGCGCTTAATACCAACATTATTATTATTATTATTCTTATTGAGCCCTCAAAGATGCATTCAGTTAAGCCTAGCTGAGTTATGAGGTTGTTTTTTTTAAATCAAAGAACTAGTGTATCTTTTGTATCTAGTGTATCATAGTAAGCGCTTAATAAATGCCATCATCATTATTACTATTATTACTACTAAGCACTTGGGAGACTGCAATACAACAGAGTTGGTCGATACATTCTCTGTTCACAACAAGCTTACAGTCTAGAAGGGGAGACATTAATATAAATAATTTACAGATATGTACATAAGTGCTCTGGGGGTGAGTATAGTACTCAGTGTATGTGTATGTATGTGTATATATATGTATATATATATCTGTTATAGTACACAGTATATTACTCTGAACGTATGTGTTTAATATGTCATTGATTGAGAAGATTATCCCAAGTGTTTTTGTATTCATTTTCATAATTTATCATCTCAACTTCCTTGTGAGGTAAGAAAAGGGAGACATTTTATCCTCATTTTGTTAGGGGAGCTGAAGCCCAGAGAGGTGAAATGATTTGCCTG